>NW_027463830.1:0-231088 GCF_050947455.1 Rhinoderma darwinii
TGGGCAAAGAATGAGTAATTTGTTGTAGGAAGAAGAGGAATAGTGTACTAATATTGGTACCAGAAGAACGCGCCTCCGTAGGATGAAGAGGAATGTGGCGCGCTACGCCCCAGTCGGATCATGGAGAATCACATTTAGGTAGATATGGACACCAATTGCGTTCGAGAGCGTCGTACTTTCTGGGCCATCAGGCACTTTCCTATCTTTCACCTACATGATAGGAATTTTTGGTGTGATAACACTTCTAAAAAATGCACCAATTCTGGAGATGTAATGGCCGGCTGAAGGGGTAGGAGGAGGCCAGATTTTTTTCTTTTAACAGCATGTGTGAATGTCCTGAAGGCTTACATACATGTTGTTAAATACATTTTTCTCAGCCTGTTAGTCCAGAAAATATAGAAGTTTGTCGCACGTTGAGTCGGCGAATGTGTTTCAGTTCGAATTGGCGTTGTGCCCCTAATTCTTTCCCACATTGTGGGCAAAGAATGGGTAATTTCTTGTAGGAAGAAGAGGAATAGTGTACTAATATTGGTACCAGAAGAACGCGCCTCCGTAGGATGAAGAGGAATGTGGCGCGCTACGCCCCAGTCGGATCATGGAGAATCACATTTAGGTAGATATGGACACTAATTGCATTCGAGAGCGTCGTACTTTCTGGGCCATCAGGCACTATCCTATCTTTCACCTACAAGATAGGAATTTTTGATGTGATAACACTTCTAAAAAATGCACCAATTCTGGAGATGGAATGGCCGGCTGAAGGGGTAGGAGGAGGCCGGATTTTTTTCTTTTAACAGCATGTGTGAATGCCCTGAAGGCTTACATACATGTTGTTAAATATATTTTTCTCAGCCTGATAGTCCAGAATATATAGAAGTTTGTCGCACGTTGAGTTGGCAAATGTGTATTAGTTCGAATTGGCGTTGTGCCCCTAATTCTTTCTCACATTGTGGGCAAAGAATGGGTTATTTCTTGTAGGAAGAAGAGGAATAGTATACTAATATTGGTACCAGAAGAACGCGCCTCCGTAGGATGAAGAGGAATGTGGCGCGCTACGCCCCAGTCGGATCATGGAGAATCACATTTAGGTAGATATGGACACCAAATGCGTTCGAGAGCGTCGTACTTTCTGGGCCATCAGGCTTTTTCCTATCTTTCACCTACATGATAGGAATTTTTGGTGTGATATCACTTCTAAAAATGCACCAATTCTGGAGATGGAATGGCCGGCTGAAGGGGTAGGAGGAGGCCGGATTTTTTTTCTTTTAACAGCATGTGTGAATGCCCTGAAGGCTTACATACATGTTGTTAAATACATTTTTCTCAGCCTGATAGTCCAGAATATATAGAAGTTTGTCGCACGTTGAGTCGGCAAATGTGTTTTAGTTCGAATTGGCGTTGTGCCCCTAATTCTTTCTCACATTGTGGGCAAAGAATGGGTAATTTGTCGTAGGAAGAAGAGGAATAGTGTACTAATATTGGTACCAGAAGAACGTGCCTCCGTAGGATGAAGAGGAATGTGGCGCGCTACGCCCCAGTCGGATCATGGAGAATAACATTTAGGTAGATATGGACACTAATTGCGTTCGAGAGCGTCGTACTTTCTGGGCCATCAGGCACTATCCTATCTTTCACCTACAAGATAGGAATTTTTGATGTGATAACACTTCTAAAAAATGCACCAATTCTGGAGATGGAATGGCCGGCTGAAGGGGTAGGAGGAGGCCGGATTTTTTTCTTTTAACAGCATGTGTGAATGCCCTGAAGGCTTACATACATGTTGTTAAATACATTTTTCTCAGCCTGATAGTCCAGAATATATAGAAGTTTGTCGCACGTTGAGACGGCAAATGTGTTTTAGTTCGAATTGGCGTTGTGCCCCTAATTCTTTCTCACATTGTGGGCAAAGAATGGGTAATTTCTTGTAGGAAGAAGAGGAATAGTATACTAATATTGGTACCAGAAGAACGCGCCTCCGTAGGATGAAGAGGAATGTGGCGCGCTACCCCTGGTCGGATCATGGAGAATCACATTTAGGTAGATATGGACACCAATTGCGTTCGAGAGCGTCGTACTTTCTGGGCCATCAGGCACCTTCCTATCTTTCACCTACATGATAGGAATTTTTGGTGTGATAACACTTCTAAAAAATGCACCAATTCTGGAGATGGAATGGCCGGCTGAAGGGGTAGGAGGAGGCCGGATTTTTTTCTTTTAACAGCATGTGTAAATGTCCTGAAGGCTTATATACATGTTGTTAAATACATTTTTCTCAGCCTGATAGTCCAGAATTTATAGAAGTTTGTCACAAGTTGAGTCGGCGAATGTGTTTCAGTTCGAATTGGCGTTGTGCCCCTAATTCTTTCCCACATTGTGGGCAAAGAATGGGTAATTTCTTGTAGGAAGAAGAGGAATAGTATACTAATATTGGTACCAGAAGAACGCGCCTCCGTAGGATGAAGAGGAATGTGGCGCGCTACCCCCTGGTCGGATCATGGAGAATCACATTTAGGTAGATATGGACACCAATTGCGTTCGAGAGCGTCGTACTTTCTGGGCCATCAGGCACCTTCCTATCTTTCACCTACATGATAGGAATTTTTGGTGTGATAACACTTCTAAAAAATGCACCAATTCTGGAGATGGAATGGCCGGCTGAAGGGGTAGGAGGAGGCCGGATTTTTTTCTTTTAACAGCATGTGTGAATGTCCTGAAGGCTTATATACATGTTAATAAATACGTTTTTCTCAGCCTGATAGTCCAGAATTTATAGAAGTTTGTCACAAGTTGAGTCGGCGAATGTGTTTCAGTTCGAATTGGCGTTGTGCCCCTAATTCTTTCCCACATTGTGGGCAAAGAATGGGTAATTTGTTGTAGGAAGAAGAGGAATAGTGTACTAATATTGGTACCAGAAGAACGCGCCTCCGTAGGATGAAGAGGAATGTGGCGCGCTACGCCCCAGTCGGATCATGGAGAATCACATTTAGGTAGATATGGACACTAATTGCGTTCGAGAGCGTCGTACTTTCTGGGCCATCAGGCACTATCCTATCTTTCACCTACAAGATAGGAATTTTTGATGTGATAACACTTCTAAAAAATGCACCAATTCTGGAGATGGAATGGCCGGCTGAAGGGGTAGGAGGAGGCCGGATTTTTTTCTTTTAACAGCATGTGTGAATGCCCTGAAGGCTTACATACATGCTGTTAAATACATTTTTCTCAGCCTGATAGTCCAGAATATATAGAAGTTGGTCGCACGTTGAGTCGGCAAATGCGTTTTAGTTCGAATTGGCGTTGTGCCCCTAATTCTTTCTCACATTGTGGGCAAAGAATGGGTAATTTCTTGTAGGAAGAAGAGGAATAGTATACTAATATTGGTACCAGAAGAACGCGCCTCCGTAGGATGAAGAGGAATGTGGCGCGCTACGCCCCAGTCGGATCATGGAGAATCACAGTTAGGTAGATATGGACACCAATTGCGTTCGAGAGCGTCGTACTTTCTGGGCCATCAGGCACTTTCCTATCTTTCACCTACATGATAGGAATTTTTGGTGTGATAACACTTCTAAAAAATGCACCAATTCTGGAGATGGAATGGCCGGCTGAAGGGGTAGGAGGAGGCCGGATTTTTTTCTTTTAACAGCATGTGTGAATGTCCTGAAGGCTTACATACATGTTGTTAAATACATTTTTCTCAGCCTGATAGTCCAGAATATATAAAAGTTTGTCGCAAGTTGAGTCAGCGAATGTGTTTCAGTTCAAATTGGCGTTGTGCCCCTAATTCTTTCTCACATTGTGGGCAAAGAATGAGTAATTTGTTGTAGGAAGAAGAGGAATAGTGTACTAATATTGGTACCAGAAGAACGCGCCTCCGTAGGATGAAGAGGAATGTGGCGCGCTACGCCCCAGTCGGATCATGGAGAATCACATTTAGGTAGATATGGACACCAATTGCGTTCGAGAGCGTCGTACTTTCTGGGCCATCAGGCACTTTCCTATCTTTCACCTACATGATAGGAATTTTTGGTGTGATAACACTTCTAAAAAATGCACCAATTCTGGAGATGTAATGGCCGGCTGAAGGGGTAGGAGGAGGCCAGATTTTTTTCTTTTAACAGCATGTGTGAATGTCCTGAAGGCTTACATACATGTTGTTAAATACATTTTTCTCAGCCTGTTAGTCCAGAAAATATAGAAGTTTGTCGCACGTTGAGTCGGCGAATGTGTTTCAGTTCGAATTGGCGTTGTGCCCCTAATTCTTTCCCACATTGTGGGCAAAGAATGGGTAATTTCTTGTAGGAAGAAGAGGAATAGTGTACTAATATTGGTACCAGAAGAACGCGCCTCCGTAGGATGAAGAGGAATGTGGCGCGCTACGCCCCAGTCGGATCATGGAGAATCACATTTAGGTAGATATGGACACTAATTGCATTCGAGAGCGTCGTACTTTCTGGGCCATCAGGCACTATCCTATCTTTCACCTACAAGATAGGAATTTTTGATGTGATAACACTTCTAAAAAATGCACCAATTCTGGAGATGGAATGGCCGGCTGAAGGGGTAGGAGGAGGCTGGATTTTTTTCTTTTAACAGCATGTGTGAATGCCCTGAAGGCTTACATACATGTTGTTAAATATATTTTTCTCAGCCTGATAGTCCAGAATATATAGAAGTTTGTCGCACGTTGAGTTGGCAAATGTGTTTTAGTTCGAATTGGCGTTGTGCCCCTAATTCTTTCTCACATTGTGGGCAAAGAATGGGTTATTTCTTGTAGGAAGAAGAGGAATAGTATACTAATATTGGTACCAGAAGAACGCGCCTCCGTAGGATGAAGAGGAATGTGGCGCGCTACGCCCCAGTCGGATCATGGAGAATCACATTTAGGTAGATATGGACACCAAATGCGTTCGAGAGCGTCGTACTTTCTGGGCCATCAGGCTTTTTCCTATCTTTCACCTACATGATAGGAATTTTTGGTGTGATATCACTTCTAAAAAATGCACCAATTCTGGAGATGGAATGGCCGGCTGAAGGGGTAGGAGGAGGCCGGATTTTTTTCTTTTAACAGCATGTGTGAATGCCCTGAAGGCTTACATACATGTTGTTAAATACATTTTTCTCAGCCTGATAGTCCAGAATATATAGAAGTTTGTCGCACGTTGAGTCGGCAAATGTGTTTTAGTTCGAATTGGCGTTGTGCCCCTAATTCTTTCTCACATTGTGGGCAAAGAATGGGTAATTTCTTGTAGGAAGAAGAGGAATAGTGTACTAATATTGGTACCAGAAGAACGTGCCTCCGTAGGATGAAGAGGAATGTGGCGCGCTACGCCCCAGTCGGATCATGGAGAATAACATTTAGGTAGATATGGACACTAATTGCGTTCGAGAGCGTCGTACTTTCTGGGCCATCAGGCACTATCCTATCTTTCACCTACAAGATAGGAATTTTTGATGTGATAACACTTCTAAAAAATGCACCAATTCTGGAGATGGAATGGCCGGCTGAAGGGGTAGGAGGAGGCCGGATTTTTTTCTTTTAACAGCATGTGTGAATGCCCTGAAGGCTTACATACATGTTGTTAAATACATTTTTCTCAGCCTGATAGTCCAGAATATATAGAAGTTTGTCGCACGTTGAGTCGGCAAATGTGTTTTAGTTCGAATTGGCGTTGTGCCCCTAATTCTTTCTCACATTGTGGGCAAAGAATGGGTAATTTCTTGTAGGAAGAAGAGGAATAGTGTACTAATATTGGTACCAGAAGAACGTGCCTCCGTAGGATGAAGAGGAATGTGGCGCGCTACGCCCCAGTCGGATCATGGAGAATAACATTTAGGTAGATATGGACACTAATTGCGTTCGAGAGCGTCGTACTTTCTGGGCCATCAGGCACTATCCTATCTTTCACCTACAAGATAGGAATTTTTGGTGTGATAACACTTCTAAAAAATGCACCAATTCTGGAGATGGAATGGCCGGCTGAAGGGGTAGGAGGAGGCCGGATTTTTTTCTTTTAACAGCATGTGTGAATGTCCTGAAGGCTTATATACATGTTGTTAAATACGTTTTTCTCAGCCTGATAGTCCAGAATTTATAGAAGTTTGTCACAAGTTGAGTCGGCGAATGTGTTTCAGTTCGAATTGGCGTTGTGCCCCTAATTCTTTCCCACATTGTGGGCAAAGAATGGGTAATTTGTTGTAGGAAGAAGAGGAATAGTGTACTAATATTGGTACCAGAAGAACGCGCCTCCGTAGGATGAAGAGGAATGTGGCGCGCTACGCCCCAGTCGGATCATGGAGAATCACATTTAGGTAGATATGGACACTAATTGCGTTCGAGAGCGTCGTACTTTCTGGGCCATCAGGCACTATCCTATCTTTCACCTACAAGATAGGAATTTTTGATGTGATAACACTTCTAAAAAATGCACCAATTCTGGAGATGGAATGGCCGGCTGAAGGGGTAGGAGGAGGCCGGATTTTTTTCTTTTAACAGCATGTGTGAATGCCCTGAAGGCTTACATACATGTTGTTAAATACATTTTTCTCAGCCTGATAGTCCAGAATATATAGAAGTTGGTCGCACGTTGAGTCGGCAAATGCGTTTTAGTTCGAATTGGCGTTGTGCCCCTAATTCTTTCTCACATTGTGGGCAAAGAATGGGTAATTTCTTGTAGGAAGAAGAGGAATAGTATACTAATATTGGTACCAGAAGAACGCGCCTCCGTAGGATGAAGAGGAATGTGGCGCGCTACGCCCCAGTCGGATCATGGAGAATCACAGTTAGGTAGATATGGACACCAATTGCGTTCGAGAGCGTCGTACTTTCTGGGCCATCAGGCACTTTCCTATCTTTCACCTACATGATAGGAATTTTTGGTGTGATAACACTTCTAAAAAATGCACCAATTCTGGAGATGGAATGGCCGGCTGAAGGGGTAGGAGGAGGCCGGATTTTTTTCTTTTAACAGCATGTGTGAATGTCCTGAAGGCTTATATACATGTTGTTAAATACATTTTTCTCAGCCTGTTAGTCCAGAAAATATAGAAGTTTGTCGCACGTTGAGTCGGCGAATGTGTTTCAGTTCGAATTGGCGTTGTGCCCCTAATTCTTTCCCACATTGTGGGCAAAGAATGGGTAATTTCTTGTAGGAAGAAGAGGAATAGTGTACTAATATTGGTACCAGAAGAACGCGCCTCCGTAGGATGAAGAGAAATGTGGCGCGCTACGCCCCAGTCGGATCATGGAGAATCACATTTAGGTAGATATGGACACTAATTGCATTCGAGAGCGTCGTACTTTCTGGGCCATCAGGCACTATCCTATCTTTCACCTACAAGATAGGAATTTTTGATGTGATAACACTTCTAAAAAATGTACCAATTCTGGAGATGGAATGGCCGGCTGAAGGGGTAGGAGGAGGCCGGATTTTTTTCTTTTAACAGCATGTGTCAATGCCCTGAAGGCTTACATACATGTTGTTAAATATATTTTTCTCAGCCTGATAGTCCAGAATATATAGAAGTTTGTCGCACGTTGAGTTGGCAAATGTGTTTTAGTTCGAATTGGCGTTGTGCCCCTAATTCTTTCTCACATTGTGGGCAAAGAATGGGTTATTTCTTGTAGGAAGAAGAGGAATAGTATACTAATATTGGTACCAGAAGAACGCGCCTCCGTAGGATGAAGAGGAATGTGGCGCGCTACGCCCCAGTCGGATCATGGAGAATCACATTTAGGTAGATATGGACACCAAATGCGTTCGAGAGCGTCGTACTTTCTGGGCCATCATGCTTTTTCCTATCTTTCACCTACATGATAGGAATTTTTGGTGTGATATCACTTCTAAAAAATGCACCAATTCTGGAGATGGAATGGCCGGCTGAAGGGGTAGGAGGAGGCCGGATTTTTTTCTTTTAACAGCATGTGTGAATGCCCTGAAGGCTTACATACATGTTGTTAAATACATTTTTCTCAGCCTGATAGTCCAGAATATATAGAAGTTTGTCGCACGTTGAGTCGGCAAATGTGTTTTAGTTCGAATTGGCGTTGTGCCCCTAATTCTTTCTCACATTGTGGGCAAAGAATGGGTAATTTCTTGTAGGAAGAAGAGGAATAGTGTACTAATATTGGTACCAGAAGAACGTGCCTCCGTAGGATGAAGAGGAATGTGGCGCGCTACGCCCCAGTCGGATCATGGAGAATAACATTTAGGTAGATATGGACACTAATTGCGTTCGAGAGCGTCGTACTTTCTGGGCCATCAGGCACTATCCTATCTTTCACCTACAAGATAGGAATTTTTGGTGTGATAACACTTCTAAAAAATGCACCAATTCTGGAGATGGAATGGCCGGCTGAAGGGGTAGGAGGAGGCCGGATTTTTTTCTTTTAACAGCATGTGTGAATGTCCTGAAGGCTTATATACATGTTGTTAAATACGTTTTTCTCAGCCTGATAGTCCAGAATTTATAGAAGTTTGTCACAAGTTGAGTCGGCGAATGTGTTTCAGTTCGAATTGGCGTTGTGCCCCTAATTCTTTCCCACATTGTGGGCAAAGAATGGGTAATTTGTTGTAGGAAGAAGAGGAATAGTGTACTAATATTGGTACCAGAAGAACGCGCCTCCGTAGGATGAAGAGGAATGTGGCGCGCTACGCCCCAGTCGGATCATGGAGAATCACATTTAGGTAGATATGGACACTAATTGCGTTCGAGAGCGTCGTACTTTCTGGGCCATCAGGCACTATCCTATCTTTCACCTACAAGATAGGAATTTTTGATGTGATAACACTTCTAAAAAATGCACCAATTCTGGAGATGGAATGGCCGGCTGAAGGGGTAGGAGGAGGCCGGATTTTTTTCTTTTAACAGCATGTGTGAATGCCCTGAAGGCTTACATACATGTTGTTAAATACATTTTTCTCAGCCTGATAGTCCAGAATATATAGAAGTTGGTCGCACGTTGAGTCGGCAAATGCGTTTTAGTTCGAATTGGCGTTGTGCCCCTAATTCTTTCTCACATTGTGGGCAAAGAATGGGTAATTTCTTGTAGGAAGAAGAGGAATAGTATACTAATATTGGTACCAGAAGAACGCGCCTCCGTAGGATGAAGAGGAATGTGGCGCGCTACGCCCCAGTCGGATCATGGAGAATCACAGTTAGGTAGATATGGACACCAATTGCGTTCGAGAGCGTCGTACTTTCTGGGCCATCAGGCACTTTCCTATCTTTCACCTACATGATAGGAATTTTTGGTGTGATAACACTTCTAAAAAATGCACCAATTCTGGAGATGGAATGGCCGGCTGAAGGGGTAGGAGGAGGCCGGATTTTTTTCTTTTAACAGCATGTGTGAATGTCCTGAAGGCTTATATACATGTTGTTAAATACATTTTTCTCAGCCTGTTAGTCCAGAAAATATAGAAGTTTGTCGCACGTTGAGTC
The DNA here is from genome assembly GCF_050947455.1 of Rhinoderma darwinii. Taxonomy (NCBI): domain Eukaryota; kingdom Metazoa; phylum Chordata; class Amphibia; order Anura; family Rhinodermatidae; genus Rhinoderma; species Rhinoderma darwinii. The sequence goes on from NW_027463830.1 coordinate 9,445, forward strand.
GGCGAATGTGTTTCAGTTCGAATTGGCGTTGTGCCCCTAATTCTTTCCCACATTGTGGGCAAAGAATGGGTAATTTCTTGTAGGAAGAAGAGGAATAGTGTACTAATATTGGTACCAGAAGAACGCGCCTCCGTAGGATGAAGAGAAATGTGGCGCGCTACGCCCCAGTCGGATCATGGAGAATCACATTTAGGTAGATATGGACACTAATTGCATTCGAGAGCGTCGTACTTTCTGGGCCATCAGGCACTATCCTATCTTTCACCTACAAGATAGGAATTTTTGATGTGATAACACTTCTAAAAAATGCACCAATTCTGGAGATGGAATGGCCGGCTGAAGGGGTAGGAGGAGGCCGGATTTTTTTCTTTTAACAGCATGTGTCAATGCCCTGAAGGCTTACATACATGTTGTTAAATATATTTTTCTCAGCCTGATAGTCCAGAATATATAGAAGTTTGTCGCACGTTGAGTTGGCAAATGTGTTTTAGTTCGAATTGGCGTTGTGCCCCTAATTCTTTCTCACATTGTGGGCAAAGAATGGGTTATTTCTTGTAGGAAGAAGAGGAATAGTATACTAATATTGGTACCAGAAGAACGCGCCTCCGTAGGATGAAGAGGAATGTGGCGCGCTACGCCCCAGTCGGATCATGGAGAATCACATTTAGGTAGATATGGACACCAAATGCGTTCGAGAGCGTCGTACTTTCTGGGCCATCATGCTTTTTCCTATCTTTCACCTACATGATAGGAATTTTTGGTGTGATATCACTTCTAAAAAATGCACCAATTCTGGAGATGGAATGGCCGGCTGAAGGGGTAGGAGGAGGCCGGATTTTTTTCTTTTAACAGCATGTGTGAATGCCCTGAAGGCTTACATACATGTTGTTAAATACATTTTTCTCAGCCTGATAGTCCAGAATATATAGAAGTTTGTCGCACGTTGAGTCGGCAAATGTGTTTTAGTTCGAATTGGCGTTGTGCCCCTAATTCTTTCTCACATTGTGGGCAAAGAATGGGTAATTTGTCGTAGGAAGAAGAGGAATAGTGTACCTCTATTGGTACCAGAAGAACGCGCCTCCGTAGGATGAAGAGAAATGGGGCACGCTACGCCCCAGTCGGATCATGGAGAATCACATTTAGGTAGATATAGACACCAATTGCGTTCGAGAGCGTCGTACTTTCTGGGCCATCAGGCACTATCCTATCTTTCATCTACATGATAGGAATTTTTGATGTGATAACACTTCTAAAAAATGCACCAATTCAGGAGATGGAATGGCCGGCTGAAGGGGTAGGAGGAGGCCGGATTTTTTTCTTTTAACAGCATGTGTAAATGTCCTGAAGGCTTATATACATGTTGTTAAATACATTTTTCTCAGCCTGATAGTCCAGAATTTATAGAAGTTTGTCACAAGTTGAGTCGGCGAATGTGTTTCAGTTCGAATTGGCGTTGTGCCCCTAATTCTTTCCCACATTGTGGGCAAAGAATGGGTAATTTCTTGTAGGAAGAAGAGGAATAGTATACTAATATTGGTACCAGAAGAACGTGCCTCCGTAGGATGAAGAGGAATGTGGCGCGCTACGCCCCAGTCGGATCATGGAGAATAACATTTAGGTAGATATGGACACTAATTGCGTTCGAGAGCGTCGTACTTTCTGGGCCATCAGGCAGTATCCTATCTTTCACCTGCAAGATAGGAATTTTTGATGTGATAACACTTCTAAAAAATGCACCAATTCTGGAGATGGAATGGCCGGCTGAAGGGGTAGGAGGAGGCCGGATTTTTTTCTTTTAACAGCATGTGTGAATGCCCTGAAGGCTTACATACATGTTGTTAAATACATTTTTCTCAGCCTGATAGTCCAGAATATATAGAAGTTTGTCGCACGTTGAGTCGGCAAATGTGTTTTAGTTCGAATTGGCGTTGTGCCCCTAATTCTTTCTCACATTGTGGGCAAAGAATGGGTAATTTCTTGTAGGAAGAAGAGGAATAGTATACTAATATTGGTACCAGAAGAACGCGCCTCCGTAGGATGAAGAGGAATGTGGCGCGCTACCCCCTGGTCGGATCATGGAGAATCACATTTAGGTAGATATGGACTTCAATTGCGTTCGAGAGCGTCGTACTTTCTGGGCCATCAGGCACCTTCCTATCTTTCACCTACATGATAGGAATTTTTGATGTGATAACACTTCTAAAAAATGCACCAATTCAGGAGATGGAATGGCCGGCTGAAGGGGTAGGAGGAGGCCGGATTTTTTTCTTTTAACAGCATGTGTAAATGTCCTGAAGGCTTATATACATGTTGTTAAATACATTTTTCTCAGCCTGATAGTCCAGAATTTATAGAAGTTTGTCACAAGTTGAGTCGGCGAATGTGTTTCAGTTCGAATTGGCGTTGTGCCCCTAATTCTTTCCCACATTGTGGGCAAAGAATGGGTAATTTCTTGTAGGAAGAAGAGGAATAGTGTACTAATATTGGTACCAGAAGAACGTGCCTCCGTAGGATGAAGAGGAATGTGGCGCGCTACGCCCCAGTCGGATCATGGAGAATAACATTTAGGTAGATATGGACACTAATTGCGTTCGAGAGCGTCGTACTTTCTGGGCCATCAGGCACTATCCTATCTTTCACCTGCAAGATAGGAATTTTTGATGTGATAACACTTCTAAAAAATGCACCAATTCTGGAGATGGAATGGCCGGCTGAAGGGGTAGGAGGAGGCCGGATTTTTTTCTTTTAACAGCATGTGTGAATGCCCTGAAGGCTTACATACATGTTGTTAAATACATTTTTCTCAGCCTGATAGTCCAGAATATATAGAAGTTTGTCGCACGTTGAGTCGGCAAATGTGTTTTAGTTCGAATTGGCGTTGTGCCCCTAATTCTTTCTCACATTGTGGGCAAAGAATGGGTAATTTCTTGTAGGAAGAAGAGGAATAGTATACTAATATTGGTACCAGAAGAACGCGCCTCCGTAGGATGAAGAGGAATGTGGCGCGCTACCCCCTGGTCGGATCATGGAGAATCACATTTAGGTAGATATGGACACCAATTGCGTTCGAGAGCGTCGTACTTTCTGGGCCATCAGGCACCTTCCTATCTTTCACCTACATGATAGGAATTTTTGGTGTGATAACACTTCTAAAAAATGCACCAATTCTGGAGATGGAATGGCCGGCTGAAGGGGTAGGAGGAGGCCGGATTTTTTTCTTTTAACAGCATGTGTGAATGTCCTGAAGGCTTATATACATGTTGTTAAATACGTTTTTCTCAGCCTGATAGTCCAGAATTTATAGAAGTTTGTCACAAGTTGAGTCGGCGAATGTGTTTCAGTTCGAATTGGCGTTGTGCCCCTAATTCTTTCCCACATTGTGGGCAAAGAATGGGTAATTTGTTGTAGGAAGAAGAGGAATAGTGTACTAATATTGGTACCAGAAGAACGCGCCTCCGTAGGATGAAGAGGAATGTGGCGCGCTACGCCCCAGTCGGATCATGGAGAATCACATTTAGGTAGATATGGACACTAATTGCGTTCGAGAGCGTCGTACTTTCTGGGCCATCAGGCACTATCCTATCTTTCACCTACATGATAGGAATTTTTGGTGTGATAACACTTCTAAAAAATGCACCAATTCTGGAGATGGAATGGCCGGCTGAAGGGGTAGGAGGAGGCCGGATTTTTTTCTTTTAACAGCATGTGTGAATGCCCTGAAGGCTTACATACATGTTGTTAAATACATTTTTCTCAGCCTGATAGTCCAGAATATATAGAAGTTTGTCACATGTTGAGTCGGAAAATGCGTTTTAGTTCGAATTGGCGTTGTGCCCCTAATTCTTTCTCACATTGTGGGCAAAGAATGGGTAATTTCTTTTAGGAAGAAGAGGAATAGTATACTAATATTGGTACCAGAAGAACGCGCCTCCGTAGGATGAAGAGGAATGTGGCGCGCTACGCCCCAGTCGGATCATGGAGAATCACATTTAGGTAGATATGGACACCAATTGCGTTCGAGAGCGTCGTACTTTCTGGGCCATCAGGCACTATCCTATCTTTCACCTACAAGATAGGAATTTTTGATGTGATAACACTTCTAAAAAATGCACCAATTCTGGAGATGGAATGGCCGGCTGAAGGGGTAGGAGGAGGCCGGATTTTTTTCTTTTAACAGCATGTGTGAATGCCCTGAAGGCTTACATACATGTTGTTAAATACATTTTTTTCAGCCTGATAGTCCAGAATATATAGAAGTTTATCGCATGTTGAGTCGGCAAATGTGTTTTAGTTCGAATTGGCGTTGTGCCCCTAAATCTTTCTCACATTGTGGGCAAAGAATGGGTAATTTCTTGTAGGAAGAAGAGGAATAGTGTACTAATATTGGTACCAGAAGAACGCGCCTCCGTAGGATGAAGAGGAATGTGGCGCGCTACGCCCCAGTCGGATCATGGAGAATCACATTTAGGTAGATATGGACACTAATTGCATTCGAGAGCGTCGTACTTTCTGGGCCATCAGGCACTATCCTATCTTTCACCTACAAGATAGGAATTTTTGATGTGATAACACTTCTAAAAAATGCACCAATTCTGGAGATGGAATGGCCGGCTGAAGGGGTAGGAGGAGGCCGGATTTTTTTCTTTTAACAGCATGTGTGAATGCCCTGAAGGCTTACATACATGTTGTTAAATATATTTTTCTCAGCCTGATAGTCCAGAATATATAGAAGTTTGTCGCACGTTGAGTTGGCAAATGTGTTTTAGTTCGAATTGGCGTTGTGCCCCTAATTCTTTCTCACATTGTGGGCAAAGAATGGGTTATTTCTTGTAGGAAGAAGAGGAATAGTATACTAATATTGGTACCAGAAGAACGCGCCTCCGTAGGATGAAGAGGAATGTGGCGCGCTACGCCCCAGTCGGATCATGGAGAATCACATTTAGGTAGATATGGACACCAAATGCGTTCGAGAGCGTCGTACTTTCTGGGCCATCATGCTTTTTCCTATCTTTCACCTACATGATAGGAATTTTTGGTGTGATATCACTTCTAAAAAATGCACCAATTCTGGAGATGGAATGGCCGGCTGAAGGGGTAGGAGGAGGCCGGATTTTTTTCTTTTAACAGCATGTGTGAATGCCCTGAAGGCTTACATACATGTTGTTAAATACATTTTTCTCAGCCTGATAGTCCAGAATATATAGAAGTTTGTCGCACGTTGAGTCGGCAAATGTGTTTTAGTTCGAATTGGCGTTGTGCCCCTAATTCTTTCTCACATTGTGGGCAAAGAATGGGTAATTTGTCGTAGGAAGAAGAGGAATAGTGTACCTCTATTGGTACCAGAAGAACGCGCCTCCGTAGGATGAAGAGAAATGGGGCACGCTACGCCCCAGTCGGATCATGGAGAATCACATTTAGGTAGATATAGACACCAATTGCGTTCGAGAGCGTCGTACTTTCTGGGCCATCAGGCACTATCCTATCTTTCATCTACATGATAGGAATTTTTGATGTGATAACACTTCTAAAAAATGCACCAATTCAGGAGATGGAATGGCCGGCTGAAGGGGTAGGAGGAGGCCGGATTTTTTTCTTTTAACAGCATGTGTAAATGTCCTGAAGGCTTATATACATGTTGTTAAATACATTTTTCTCAGCCTGATAGTCCAGAATTTATAGAAGTTTGTCACAAGTTGAGTCGGCGAATGTGTTTCAGTTCGAATTGGCGTTGTGCCCCTAATTCTTTCCCACATTGTGGGCAAAGAATGGGTAATTTCTTGTAGGAAGAAGAGGAATAGTGTACTAATATTGGTACCAGAAGAACGTGCCTCCGTAGGATGAAGAGGAATGTGGCGCGCTACGCCCCAGTCGGATCATGGAGAATAACATTTAGGTAGATATGGACACTAATTGCGTTCGAGAGCGTCGTACTTTCTGGGCCATCAGGCACTATCCTATCTTTCACCTACAAGATAGGAATTTTTGATGTGATAACACTTCTAAAAAATGCACCAATTCTGGAGATGGAATGGCCGGCTGAAGGGGTAGGAGGAGGCCGGATTTTTTTCTTTTAACAGCATGTGTGAATGCCCTGAAGGCTTACATACATGTTGTTAAATACATTTTTCTCAGCCTGATAGTCCAGAATATATAGAAGTTTGTCACATGTTGAGTCGGAAAATGCGTTTTAGTTCGAATTGGCGTTGTGCCCCTAATTCTTTCTCACATTGTGGGCAAAGAATGGGTAATTTCTTGTAGGAAGAAGAGGAATAGTATACTAATATTGGTACCAGAAGAACGCGCCTCCGTAGGATGAAGAGGAATGTGGCGCGCTACGCCCCAGTCGGATCATGGAGAATCACATTTAGGTAGATATGGACACCAATTGCGTTCGAGAGCGTCGTACTTTCTGGGCCATCAGGCACTATCCTATCTTTCACCTACAAGATAGGAATTTTTGATGTGATAACACTTCTAAAAAATGCACCAATTCTGGAGATGGAATGGCCGGCTGAAGGGGTAGGAGGAGGCCGGATTTTTTTCTTTTAACAGCATGTGTGAATGCCCTGAAGGCTTACATACATGTTGTTAAATACATTTTTTTCAGCCTGATAGTCCAGAATATATAGAAGTTTATCGCATGTTGAGTCAGCAAATGTGTTTTAGTTCGAATTGGCGTTGTGCCCCTAAATCTTTCTCACATTGTGGGCAAAGAATGGGTAATTTCTTGTAGGAAGAAGAGGAATAGTATACTAATATTGGTACCAGAAGAACGCGCCTCCATAGGATGAAGAGGAATGTGGCGCGCTACGCCCCAGTCGGATCATGGAGAATCACATTTAGGTAGATATGGACACCAATTGTGTTCGAGAGCGTCGTACTTTCTGGGCCATCAGGCACTTTCCTATCTTTCACCTACATGATAGGAATTTTTGGTGTGATAACACTTCTAAAAAATGCACCAATTCTGGAGATGGAAAGGCCGGCTGAAGGGGTAGGAGGAGGCCGGATTTTTTTCTTTTAACAGCATGTGTGAATGTCCTGAAGGCTTATATACATGTTGTTAAATACATTTTTCTCAGCCTGATAGTCCAGAATTTATAGAAGTTTGTCACAAGTTGAGTCGGCGAATGTGTTTCAGTTCGAATTGGCGTTGTGCCCCTAATTCTTTCCCACATTGTGGGCAAAGAATGGGTAATTTCTTGTAGGAAGAAGAGGAATAGTGTACTAATATTGGTACCAGAAGAACGCGCCTCCGTAGGATGAAGAGGAATGTGGCGCGCTACGCCCCAGTCGGATCATGGAGAATCACATTTAGGTAGATATGGGCACCAATTGCGTTCGAGAGCGTCGTACTTTCTGGGCCATCAGGCACTTTCCTATCTTTCACCTACATGATAGGAATTTTTGGTGTGATAACACTTCTAAAAAATGCACCAATTCTCGAGATGGAATGGCCGGCTGAAGGGGTAGGAGGAGGCCGGATTTTTTTCTTTTAACAGCATGTGTGAATGCCCTGAAGGCTTACATACATGTTGTTAAATACATTTTTCTCAGCCTGATAGTCCAGAATATATAGAAGTTTGTCACATGTTGAGTCGGAAAATGCGTTTTAGTTCGAATTGGCGTTGTGCCCCTAATTCTTTCTCACATTGTGGGCAAAGAATGGGTAATTTGTTGTAGGAAGAAGAGGAATAGTGTACCTCTATTGGTACCAGAAGAACGCGCCTCCGTAGGATGAAGAGGAATGGGGCGCGCTACGCCCCAGTCGGATCATGGAGAATCACATTTAGGTAGATATAGACACCAATTGCGTTCGAGAGCGTCGTACTTTCTGGGCCATCAGGCACTTTCCTATCTTTCACCTACATGATAGGAATTTTTGGTGTGATAACACTTCTAAAAAATGCACCAATTCTGGAGATGGAATGGCCGGCTGAAGGGGTAGGAGGAGGCCGGATTTTTTTCTTTTAACAGCATGTGTGAATGCCCTGAAGGCTTACATACATGTTGTTAAATACATTTTTCTCAGCCTGATAGTCCAGAATATATAGAAGTTGGTCGCACGTTGAGTCGGCAAATGCGTTTTAGTTCGAATTGGCGTTGTGCCCCTAATTCTTTCTCACATTGTGGGCAAAGAATGGGTAATTTCTTGTAGGAAGAAGAGGAATAGTATACTAATATTGGTACCAGAAGAACGCGCCTCCGTAGGATGAAGAGGAATGTGGCGCGCTACGCCCCAGTCGGATCATGGAGAATCACAGTTAGGTAGATATGGACACCAATTGCGTTCGAGAGCGTCGTACTTTCTGGGCCATCAGGCACTTTCCTATCTTTCACCTACATGATAGGAATTTTTGGTGTGATAACACTTCTAAAAAATGCACCAATTCTGGAGATGGAATGGCCGGCTGAAGGGGTAGGAGGAGGCCGGATTTTTTTCTTTTAACAGCATGTGTGAATGTCCTGAAGGCTTATATACATGTTGTTAAATACATTTTTCTCAGCCTGATAGTCCAGAATATATAAAAGTTTGTCGCAAGTTGAGTCAGCGAATGTGTTTCAGTTCGAATTGGCGTTGTGCCCCTAATTCTTTCTCACATTGTGGGCAAAGAATGGGTAATTTGTTGTAGGAAGAAGAGGAATAGTGTACTAATATTGGTACCAGAAGAACGCGCCTCCGTAGGATGAAGAGGAATGTGGCGCGCTACGCCCCAGTCGGATCATGGAGAATCACATTTAGGTAGATATGGACACCAATTGCGTTCGAGAGCGTCGTACTTTCTGGGCCATCAGGCACTTTCCTATCTTTCACCTACATGATAGGAATTTTTGGTGTGATAACACTTCTAAAAAATGCACCAATTCTGGAGATGGAATGGCCGGCTGAAGGGGTAGGAGGAGGCCAGATTTTTTTCTTTTAACAGCATGTGTGAATGTCCTGAAGGCTTACATACATGTTGTTAAATACATTTTTCTCAGCCTGTTAGTCCAGAAAATATAGAAGTTTGTCGCACGTTGAGTCGGCGAATGTGTTTCAGTTCGAATTGGCGTTGTGCCCCTAATTCTTTCCCACATTGTGGGCAAAGAATGGGTAATTTCTTGTAGGAAGAAGAGGAATAGTGTACTAATATTGGTACCAGAAGAACGCGCCTCCGTAGGATGAAGAGGAATGTGGCGCGCTACGCCCCAGTCGGATCATGGAGAATCACATTTAGGTAGATATGGACACTAATTGCATTCGAGAGCGTCGTACTTTCTGGGCCATCAGGCACTATCCTATCTTTCACCTACAAGATAGGAATTTTTGATGTGATAACACTTCTAAAAAATGCACCAATTCTGGAGATGGAATGGCCGGCTGAAGGGGTAGGAGGAGGCCGGATTTTTTTCTTTTAACAGCATGTGTGAATGCCCTGAAGGCTTACATACATGTTGTTAAATATATTTTTCTCAGCCTGATAGTCCAGAATATATAGAAGTTTGTCGCACGTTGAGTTGGCAAATGTGTTTTAGTTCGAATTGGCGTTGTGCCCCTAATTCTTTCTCACATTGTGGGCAAAGAATGGGTTATTTCTTGTAGGAAGAAGAGGAATAGTATACTAATATTGGTACCAGAAGAACGCGCCTCCGTAGGATGAAGAGGAATGTGGCGCGCTACGCCCCAGTCGGATCATGGAGAATCACATTTAGGTAGATATGGACACCAAATGCGTTCGAGAGCGTCGTACTTTCTGGGCCATCAGGCTTTTTCCTATCTTTCACCTACATGATAGGAATTTTTGGTGTGATATCACTTCTAAAAAATGCACCAATTCTGGAGATGGAATGGCCGGCTGAAGGGGTAGGAGGAGGCCGGATTTTTTTCTTTTAACAGCATGTGTGAATGCCCTGAAGGCTTACATACATGTTGTTAAATACATTTTTCTCAGCCTGATAGTCCAGAATATATAGAAGTTTGTCGCACGTTGAGTCGGCAAATGTGTTTTAGTTCGAATTGGCGTTGTGCCCCTAATTCTTTCTCACATTGTGGGCAAAGAATGGGTAATTTGTCGTAGGAAGAAGAGGAATAGTGTACCTCTATTGGTACCAGAAGAACGCGCCACCGTAGGATGAAGAGAAATGGGGCACGCTACGCCCCAGTCGGATCATGGAGAATCACATTTAGGTAGATATAGACACCAATTGCGTTCGAGAGCGTCGTACTTTCTGGGCAATCAGGCACTATCCTATCTTTCATCTACATGATAGGAATTTTTGATGTGATAACACTTCTAAAAAATGCACCAATTCAGGAGATGGAATGGCCGGCTGAAGGGGTAGGAGGAGGCCGGATTTTTTTCTTTTAACAGCATGTGTAAATGTCCTGAAGGCTTATATACATGTTGTTAAATACATTTTTCTCAGCCTGATAGTCCAGAATTTATAGAAGTTTGTCACAAGTTGAGTCGGCGAATGTGTTTCAGTTCGAATTGGCGTTGTGCCCCTAATTCTTTCCCACATTGTGGGCAAAGAATGGGTAATTTCTTGTAGGAAGAAGAGGAATAGTGTACTAATATTGGTACCAGAAGAACGTGCCTCCGTAGGATGAAGAGGAATGTGGCGCGCTACGCCCCAGTCGGATCATGGAGAATAACATTTATGTAGATATGGACACTAATTGCGTTCGAGATCGTCGTACTTTCTGGGCCGTCAGGCACTATCCTATCTTTCACCTACAAGATAGGAATTTTTGATGTGATAACACTTCTAAAAAATGCACCAATTCTGGAGATGGAATGGCCGGCTGAAGGGGTAGGAGGAGGCCGGATTTTTTTCTTTTAACAGCATGTGTGAATGCCCTGAAGGCTTACATACATGTTGTTAAATACATTTTTCTCAGCCTGATAGTCCAGAATATATAGAAGTTTGTCGCACGTTGAGTCGGCAAATGTGTTTTAGTTCGAATTGGCGTTGTGCCCCTAATTCTTTCTCACATTGTGGGCAAAGAATGGGTAATTTCTTGTAGGAAGAAGAGGAATAGTATACTAATATTGGTACCAGAAGAACGCGCCTCCGTAGGATGAAGAGGAATGTGGCGCGCTACCCCCTGGTCGGATCATGGAGAATCACATTTAGGTAGATATGGACACCAATTGCGTTCGAGAGCGTCGTACTTTCTGGGCCATCAGGCACCTTCCTATCTTTCACCTACATGATAGGAATTTTTGGTGTGATAACACTTCTAAAAAATGCACCAATTCTGGAGATGGAATGGCCGGCTGAAGGGGTAGGAGGAGGCCGGATTTTTTTCTTTTAACAGCATGTGTGAATGTCCTGAAGGCTTATATACATGTTAATAAATACGTTTTTCTCAGCCTGATAGTCCAGAATTTATAGAAGTTTGTCACAAGTTGAGTCGGCGAATGTGTTTTAGTTTGAATTGGCGTTGTGCCCCTAATTCTTTCTCACATTGTGGGCAAAGAATGGGTAATTTCTTGTAGGAAGAAGAGGAATAGTATACTAATATTGGTACCAGAAGAACGCGCCTCCGTAGGATGAAGAGGAATGTGGCGCGCTACCCCCTGGTCGGATCATGGAGAATCACATTTAGGTAGATATGGACACCAATTGCGTTCGAGAGCGTCGTACTTTCTGGGCCATCAGGCACCTTCCTATCTTTCACCTACATGATAGGAATTTTTGATGTGATAACACTTCTAAAAAATGCACCAATTCAGGAGATGGAATGGCCGGCTGAAGGGGTAGGAGGAGGCCGGATTTTTTTCTTTTAACAGCATGTGTAAATGTCCTGAAGGCTTATATACATGTTGTTAAATACATTTTTCTCAGCCTGATAGTCCAGAATTTATAGAAGTTTGTCACAAGTTGAGTCGGCGAATGTGTTTCAGTTCGAATTGGCGTTGTGCCCCTAATTCTTTCCCACATTGTGGGCAAAGAATGGGTAATTTCTTGTAGGAAGAAGAGGAATAGTATACTAATATTGGTACCAGAAGAACGCGCCTCCGTAGGATGAAGAGGAATGTGGCGCGCTACCCCCTGGTCGGATCATGGAGAATCACATTTAGGTAGATATGGACACCAATTGCGTTCGAGAGCGTCGTACTTTCTGGGCCATCAGGCACCTTCCTATCTTTCACCTACATGATAGGAATTTTTGGTGTGATAACACTTCTAAAAAATGCACCAATTCTGGAGATGGAATGGCCGGCTGAAGGGGTAGGAGGAGGCCGGATTTTTTTCTTTTAACAGCATGTGTGAATGTCCTGAAGGCTTATATACATGTTAATAAATACGTTTCTCTCAGCCTGATAGTCCAGAATTTATAGAAGTTTGTCACAAGTTGAGTCGGCGAATGTGTTTCAGTTCGAATTGGCGTTGTGCCCCTAATTCTTTCCCACATTGTGGGCAAAGAATGGGTAATTTGTTGTAGGAAGAAGAGGAATAGTGTACTAATATTGGTACCAGAAGAACGCGCCTCCGTAGGATGAAGAGGAATGTGGCGCGCTACGCCCCAGTCGGATCATGGAGAATCACATTTAGGTAGATATGGACACTAATTGCATTCGAGAGCGTCGTACTTTCTGGGCCATCAGGCACTATCCTATCTTTCACCTACAAGATAGGAATTTTTGATGTGATAACACTTCTAAAAAATGCACCAATTCTGGAGATGGAATGGCCGGCTGAAGGGGTAGGAGGAGGCCGGATTTTTTTCTTTTAACAGCATGTGTGAATGCCCTGAAGGCTTACATACATGTTGTTAAATACATTTTTCTCAGCCTGATAGTCCAGAATATATAGAAGTTGGTCGCACGTTGAGTCGGCAAATGCGTTTTAGTTCGAATTGGCGTTGTGCCCCTAATTCTTTCTCACATTGTGGGCAAAGAATGGGTAATTTCTTGTAGGAAGAAGAGGAATAGTATACTAATATTGGTACCAGAAGAACGCGCCTCCGTAGGATGAAGAGGAATGTGGCGCGCTACGCCCCAGTCGGATCATGGAGAATCACAGTTAGGTAGATATGGACACCAATTGCGTTCGAGAGCGTCGTACTTTCTGGGCCATCAGGCACTTTCCTATCTTTCACCTACATGATAGGAATTTTTGGTGTGATAACACTTCTAAAAAATGCACCAATTCTGGAGATGGAATGGCCGGCTGAAGGGGTAGGAGGAGGCCGGATTTTTTTCTTTTAACAGCATGTGTGAATGTCCTGAAGGCTTATATACATGTTGTTAAATACATTTTTCTCAGCCTGATAGTCCAGAATATATAAAAGTTTGTCGCAAGTTGAGTCAGCGAATGTGTTTCAGTTCAAATTGGCGTTGTGCCCCTAATTCTTTCCCACATTGTGGGCAAAGAATGGGTAATTTGTTGTAGGAAGAAGAGGAATAGTGTACTAATATTGGTACCAGAAGAACGCGCCTCCGTAGGATGAAGAGGAATGTGGCGCGCTACGCCCCAGTCGGATCATGGAGAATCACATTTAGGTAGATATGGACACTAATTGCATTCGAGAGCGTCGTACTTTCTGGGCCATCAGGCACTATCCTATCTTTCACCTACAAGATAGGAATTTTTGATGTGATAACACTTCTAAAAAATGCACCAATTCTGGAGATGGAATGGCCGGCTGAAGGGGTAGGAGGAGGCCGGATTTTTTTCTTTTAACAGCATGTGTGAATGCCCTGAAGGCTTACATACATGTTGTTAAATACATTTTTCTCAGCCTGATAGTCCAGAATATATAGAAGTTGGTCGCACGTTGAGTCGGCAAATGCGTTTTAGTTCGAATTGGCGTTGTGCCCCTAATTCTTTCTCACATTGTGGGCAAAGAATGGGTAATTTCTTGTAGGAAGAAGAGGAATAGTATACTAATATTGGTACCAGAAGAACGCGCCTCCGTAGGATGAAGAGGAATGTGGCGCGCTACGCCCCAGTCGGATCATGGAGAATCACAGTTAGGTAGATATGGACACCAATTGCGTTCGAGAGCGTCGTACTTTCTGGGCCATCAGGCACTTTCCTATCTTTCACCTACATGATAGGAATTTTTGGTGTGATAACACTTCTAAAAAATGCACCAATTCTGGAGATGGAATGGCCGGCTGAAGGGGTAGGAGGAGGCCGGATTTTTTTCTTTTAACAGCATGTGTGAATGTCCTGAAGGCTTATATACATGTTGTTAAATACATTTTTCTCAGCCTGATAGTCCAGAATATATAAAAGTTTGTCGCAAGTTGAGTCAGCGAATGTGTTTCAGTTCAAATTGGCGTTGTGCCCCTAATTCTTTCCCACATTGTGGGCAAAGAATGGGTAATTTGTTGTAGGAAGAAGAGGAATAGTGTACTAATATTGGTACCAGAAGAACGCGCCTCCGTAGGATGAAGAGGAATGTGGCGCGCTACGCCCCAGTCGGATCATGGAGAATCACATTTAGGTAGATATGGACACTAATTGCGTTCGAGAGCGTCGTACTTTCTGGGCCATCACGCACTATCCTATCTTTCACCTACAAGATAGGAATTTTTGATGTGATAACACTTCTAAAAAATGCACCAATTCTGGAGATGGAATGGCCGGCTGAAGGGGTAGGAGGAGGCCGGATTTTTTTCTTTTAACAGCATGTGTGAATGCCCTGAAGGCTTACATACATGTTGTTAAATACATTTTTCTCAGCCTGATAGTCCAGAATATATAGAAGTTTGTCGCACGTTGAGTCGGCAAATGTGTTTTAGTTCGAATTGGCGTTGTGCCCCTAATTCTTTCTCACATTGTGGGCAAAGAATGGGTAATTTCTTGTAGGAAGAAGAGGAATAGTGTACCTCTATTGGTAACAGAAGAACGCGCCTCCGTAGGATGAAGAGGAATGGTGCGTGCTACGCCCCAGTCGGATCATGGAGAATCACATTTAGGTAGATATAGACACCAATTGCGTTCGAGAGCGTCGTACTTTCTGGGCCATCAGGCACTATCCTATCTTTCATCTACATGATAGGAATTTTTGATGTGATAACACTTCTAAAAAATGCACCAATTCTGGAGATGGAATGGCCGGCTGAAGGGGTAGGAGGAGGCCGGATTTTTTTCTTTTAACAGCATGTGTGAATGTCCTGAAGGCTTATATACATGTTGTTAAATACATTTTTCTCAGCCTGATAGTCCAGAATTTATAGAAGTTTGCCACAAGTTGAGTCGGCGAATGTGTTTCAGTTCAAATTGGCGTTGTGCCCCTAATTCTTTCCCACATTGTGGGCAAAGAATGGGTAATTTGTTGTAGGAAGAAGAGGAATAGTGTACCTCTATTGGTACCAGAAGAACGCGCCTCCATAGGATGAAGAGGAATGGGGCGCGCTACGCCCCAGTCGGATCATGGAGAATCACATTTAGGTAGATATAGACACCAATTGCGTTCGAGAGCGTCGTACTTTCTGGGCCATCAGGCACTATCCTATCTTTCATCTACATGATAGGAATTTTTGATGTGATAACACTTCTAAAAAATGCACCAATTCTGGAGATGGAATGGCCGGCTGAAGGGGTAGGAGGAGGCCGGATTTTTTTCTTTTAACAGCATGTGTGAATGCCCTGAAGGCTTACATACATGTTGTTAAATACATTTTTCTCAGCCTGATAGTCCAGAATATATAGAAGTTTGTCGCATGTTGAGTCGGCAAATGTGTTTTAGTTCGAATTGGCGCTGTGCCCCTAATTCTTTCCCACATTGTGGGCAAAGAATGGGTAATTTGTTGTAGGAAGAAGAGGAATAGTGTACTAATATTGGTACCAGAAGAACGCGCCTCCGTAGGATGAAGAGGAATGTGGCGCGCTACGCCCCAGTCGGATCATGGAGAATCACATTTAGGTAGATATGGACACCAATTGCGTTCGAGAGCGTCGTACTTTCTGGGCCATCAGGCACTTTCCTATCTTTCACCTACATGATAGGAATTTTTGGTGTGATAACACTTCTAAAAAATGCACCAATTCTGGAGATGGAATGGCCGGCTGAAGGGGTAGGAGGAGGCCGGATTTTTTTCTTTTAACAGCATGTGTGAATGTCCTGAAGGCTTATATACATGTTGTTAAATACATTTTTCTCAGCCTTATAGTCCAGAATTTTTAGAAGTTTGTCACAAGTTGAGTCGGCGAATGTGTTTCAGTTCAAATTGGCGTTGTGCCCCTAATTCTTTCCCACATTGTGGGCAAAGAATGGGTAATTTGTTGTAGGAAGAAGAGGAATAGTGTACTAATATTGGTACCAGAAGAACGCGCCTCCGTAGGATGAAGAGGAATGTGGCGCGCTACGCCCCAGTCGGATCATGAAGAATCACATTTAGGTAGATATGGACACTAATTGCGTTCGAGAGCGTCGTACTTTCTGGGCCATCAGGCACTATCCTATCTTTCACCTACAAGATAGGAATTTTTGATGTGATAACACTTCTAAAAAATGCACCAATTCTGGAGATGGAATGGCCGGCTGAAGGGGTAGGAGGAGGCCGGATTTTTTTCTTTTAACAGCATGTGTGAATGCCCTGAAGGCTTACATACATGTTGTTAAATACATTTTTCTCAGCCTGATAGTCCAGAATATATAGAAGTTTGTCGCATGTTGAGTCGGCAAATGTGTTTTAGTTCGAATTGGCGTTGTGCCCCTAATTCTTTCTCACATTGTGGGCAAAGAATGGGTAATTTGTTGTAGGAAGAAGAGGAATAGTGTACCTCTATTGGTAACAGAAGAACGCGCCTCCGTAGGATGAAGAGGAATGGTGCGTGCTACGCCCCAGTCGGATCATGGAGAATCACATTTAGGTAGATATAGACACCAATTGCGTTCGAGAGCGTCGTACTTTCTGGGCCATCAGGCACTATCCTATCTTTCATCTACATGATAGGAATTTTTGATGTGATAACACTTCTAAAAAATGCACCAATTCTGGAGATGGAATGGCCGGCTGAAGGGGTAGGAGGAGGCCGGATTTTTTTCTTTTAACAGCATGTGTGAATGTCCTGAAGGCTTATATACATGTTGTTAAATACATTTTTCTCAGCCTGATAGTCCAGAATTTATAGAAGTTTGTCACAAGTTGAGTCGGCGAATGTGTTTCAGTTCGAATTGGCGTTGTGCCCCTAATTCTTTCCCACATTGTGGGCAAAGAATGGGTAATTTGTTGTAGGAAGAAGAGGAATAGTGTACTAATATTGGTACCAGAAGAACGCGCCTCCGTAGGATGAAGAGGAATGTGGCGCGCTACGCCCCAGTCGGATCATGGAGAATCACATTTAGGTAGATATGGACACCAATTGCGTTCGAGAGCGTCGTACTTTCTGGGCCATCAGGCACTTTCCTATCTTTCACCTACATGATAGGAATTTTTGGTGTGATAACACTTCTAAAAAATGCACCAATTCTGGAGATGGAATGGCCGGCTGAAGGGGTAGGAGGAGGCCGGATTTTTTTCTTTTAACAGCATGTGTGAATGTCCTGAAGGCTTATATACATGTTGTTAAATACATTTTTCTCAGCCTTATAGTCCAGAATTTATAGAAGTTTGTCACAAGTTGAGTCGGCGAATGTGTTTCAGTTCAAATTGGCGTTGTGCCCCTAATTCTTTCCCACATTGTGGGCAAAGAATGGGTAATTTGTTGTAGGAAGAAGAGGAATAGTGTACTAATATTGGTACCAGAAGAACGCGCCTCCGTAGGATGAAGAGGAATGTGGCGCGCTACGCCCCAGTCGGATCATGGAGAATCACATTTAGGTAGATATGGACACCAATTGCGTTCGAGAGCGTCGTACTTTCTGGGCCATCAGGCACTTTCCTATCTTTCACCTACATGATAGGAATTTTTGGTGTGATAACACTTCTAAAAAATGCACCAATTCTGGAGATGGAATGGCCGGCTGAAGGGGTAGGAGGAGGCCGGATTTTTTTCTTTTAACAGCATGTGTGAATGCCCTGAAGGCTTACATACATGTTGTTAAATACATTTTTCTCAGCCTGATAGTCCAGAATATATAGAAGTTTGTCGCACGTTGAGTCGGCAAATGTGTTTTAGTTCGAATTGGCGTTGTGCCCCTAATTCTTTCTCACATTGTGGGCAAAGAATGGGTAATTTGTTGTAGGAAGAAGAGGAATAGTGTACCTCTATTGGTACCAGAAGAACGCGCCTCCATAGGATGAAGAGGAATGGGGCGCGCTACGCCCCAGTCGGATCATGGAGAATCACATTTAGGTAGATATAGACACCAATTGCGTTCGAGAGCGTCGTACTTTCTGGGCCATCAGGCACTATCCTATCTTTCATCTACATGATAGGAATTTTTGATGTGATAACACTTCTAAAAAATGCACCAATTCTGGAGATGGAATGGCCGGCTGAAGGGGTAGGAGGAGGCCGGATTTTTTTCTTTTAACAGCATGTGTGAATGCCCTGAAGGCTTACATACATGTTGTTAAATACATTTTTCTCAGCCTGATAGTCCAGAATATATAGAAGTTTGTCGCATGTTGAGTCGGCGAATGTGTTTCAGTTCAAATTGGCGTTGTGCCCCTAATTCTTTCCCACATTGTGGGCAAAGAATGGGTAATTTGTTGTAGGAAGAAGAGGAATAGTGTACTAATATTGGTACCAGAAGAACGCGCCTCCGTAGGATGAAGAGGAATGTGGCGCGCTACGCCCCAGTCGGATCATGGAGAATCACATTTAGGTAGATATGGACACTAATTGCGTTCGAGAGCGTCGTACTTTCTGGGCCATCACGCACTATCCTATCTTTCACCTACAAGATAGGAATTTTTGATGTGATAACACTTCTAAAAAATGCACCAATTCTGGAGATGGAATGGCCGGCTGAAGGGGTAGGAGGAGGCCGGATTTTTTTCTTTTAACAGCATGTGTGAATGCCCTGAAGGCTTACATACATGTTGTTAAATACATTTTTCTCAGCCTGATAGTCCAGAATTTATAGAAGTTTGTCACAAGTTGAGTCGGCGAATGTGTTTCAGTTCGAATTGGCGTTGTGCCCCTAATTCTTTCCCACATTGTGGGCAAAGAATGGGTAATTTGTTGTAGGAAGAAGAGGAATAGTGTACTAATATTGGTACCAGAAGAACGCGCCTCCGTAGGATGAAGAGGAATGTGGCGCGCTACGCCCCAGTCGGATCATGGAGAATCACATTTAGGTAGATATGGACACCAATTGCGTTCGAGAGCGTCGTACTTTCTGAGCCATCAGGCACTTTCCTATCTTTCACCTACATGATAGGAATTTTTGGTGTGATAACACTTCTAAAAAATGCACCAATTCTGGAGATGGAATGGCCGGCTGAAGGGGTAGGAGGAGGCCGGATTTTTTTCTTTTAACAGCATGTGTGAATGTCCTGAAGGCTTATATACATGTTGTTAAATACATTTTTCTCAGCCTGATAGTCCAGAATTTATAGAAGTTTGTCACAAGTTGAGTCGGCGAATGTGTTTCAGTTCAAATTGGCGTTGTGCCCCTAATTCTTTCCCACATTGTGGGCAAAGAATGGGTAATTTGTTGTAGGAAGAAGAAGAATAGTGTACTAATATTGGTACCAGAAGAACGCGCCTTCGTAGGATGAAGAGGAATGTGGCGCGCTACGCCCCAGTCGGATCATGAAGAATCACATTTAGGTAGATATGGACACTAATTGCGTTCGAGAGCGTCATACTTTCTGGGCCATCAGGCACTATCCTATCTTTCACCTACATGATAGGAATTTTTGATGTGATAACACTTCTAAAAAATGCACCAATTCTGGAGATGGAATGGCCGGCTGAAGGGGTAGGAGGAGGCCGGATTTTTTTCTTTTAACAGCATGTGTGAATGCCCTGAAGGCTTACATACATGTTGTTAAATACATTTTTCTCAGCCTGATAGTCCAGAATTTATAGAAGTTTGTCACAAGTTGAGTCGGCGAATGTGTTTCAGTTCAAATTGGCGTTGTGCCCCTAATTCTTTCCCACATTGTGGGCAAAGAATGGGTAATTTGTTGTAGGAAGAAGAGGAATAGTGTACTAATATTGGTACCAGAAGAACGCGCCTCCGTAGGATGAAGAGGAATGTGGCGCGCTACGCCCCAGTCGGATCATGGAGAATCACATTTAGGTAGATATGGACACTAATTGCGTTCGAGAGCGTCGTACTTTCTGGGCCATCACGCACTATCCTATCTTTCACCTACAAGATAGGAATTTTTGATGTGATAACACTTCTAAAAAATGCACCAATTCTGGAGATGGAATGGCCGGCTGAAGGGGTAGGAGGAGGCCGGATTTTTTTCTTTTAACAGCATGTGTGAATGCCCTGAAGGCTTACATACATGTTGTTAAATACATTTTTCTCAGCCTGATAGTCCAGAATATATAGAAGTTTGTCGCACGTTGAGTCGGCAAATGTGTTTTAGTTCGAATTGGCGTTGTGCCCCTAATTCTTTCTCACATTGTGGGCAAAGAATGGGTAATTTCTTGTAGGAAGAAGACGAATAGTATACTAATATTGGTACCAGAAGAACGCGCCTCCGTAGGATGAAGAGGAATGTGGCGCGCTATGCCCCAGTCGGATCATGGAGAATCACATTTAGGTAGATATGGGCACCAATTGCGTTCGAGAGCGTCGTACTTTCTGGGCCATCAGGCACTTTCCTATCTTTCACCTACATGATAGGAATTTTTGGTGTGATAACACTTCTAAAAAATGCACCAATTCTGGAGATGGAATGGCCGGCTGAAGGGGTAGGAGGAGGCCGGATTTTTTTCTTTTAACAGCATGTGTGAATGTCCTGAAGGCTTATATACATGTTGTTAAATACATTTTTCTCAGCCTGATAGTCCAGAATTTATAGAAGTTTGTCACAAGTTGAGTCGGCGAATGTGTTTCAGTTCAAATTGGCGTTGTGCCCCTAATTCTTTCCCACATTGTGGGCAAAGAATGGGTAATTTGTTGTAGGAAGAAGAGGAATAGTGTACCTCTATTGGTACCAGAAGAACGCGCCTCCATAGGATGAAGAGGAATGGGGCGCGCTACGCCCCAGTCGGATCATGGAGAATCACATTTAGGTAGATATAGACACCAATTGCGTTCGAGAGCGTCGTACTTTCTGGGCCATCAGGCACTATCCTATCATTCATCTACATGATAGGAATTTTTGATGTGATAACACTTCTAAAAAATGCACCAATTCTGGAGATGGAATGGCCGGCTGAAGGGGTAGGAGGAGGCCGGATTTTTTTCTTTTAACAGCATGTGTGAATGTCCTGAAGGCTTATATACATGTTGTTAAATACATTTTTCTCAGCCTGATAGTCCAGAATTTATAGAAGTTTGTCACAAGTTGAGTCGGCGAATGTGTTTCAGTTCAAATTGGCGTTGTGCCCCTAATTCTTTCCCACATTGTGGGCAAAGAATGGGTAATTTGTTGTAGGAAGAAGAGGAATAGTGTACTAATATTGGTACCAGAAGAACGCGCCTCCGTAGGATGAAGAGGAATGTGGCGCGCTACGCCCCAGTCGGATCATGGAGAATCACATTTAGGTAGATATGGACACTAATTGCGTTCGAGAGCGTCGTACTTTCTGGGCCATCACGAACTATCCTATCTTTCACCTACAAGATAGGAATTTTTGATGTGATAACACTTCTAAAAAAATGCACCAATTCTGGAGATGGAATGGCCGGCTGAAGGGGTAGGAGGAGGCCGGATTTTTTTCTTTTAACAGCATGTGTGAATGCCCTGAAGGCTTACATACATGTTGTTAAATACATTTTTCTCAGCCTGATAGTCCAGAATTTATAGAAGTTTGTCACAAGTTGAGTCGGCGAATGTGTTTCAGTTCGAATTGGCGTTGTGCCCCTAATTCTTTCCCACATTGTGGGCAAAGAATGGGTAATTTCTTGTAGGAAGAAGAGGAATAGTGTACTAATATTGGTACCAGAAGAACGCGCCTCCGTAGGATGAAGAGGAATGTGGCGTGCTACGCCCCAGTCGGATCATGGAGAATCACATTTAGGTAGATATGGACACCAATTGCGTTCGAGAGCGTCGTACTTTCTGGGCCTTCAGGCACTTTCCTATCTTTCACCTACATGATAGGAATTTTTGGTGTGATAACACTTCTAAAAAATGCACCAATTCTGGAGATGGAATGGCCGGCTGAAGGGGTAGGAGGAGGCCGGATTTTTTTCTTTTAACAGCATGTGTGAATTCCCTGAAGACTTACATACATGTTGTTAAATACATTTTTCTCAGCCTGATAGTCCAGAATATATAGAAGTTTGTCGCACGTTGAGTCGGCAAATGTGTTTTAGTTCGAATTGGCGTTGTGCCCCTAATTCTTTCTCACATTGTGGGCAAAGAATGGGTAATTTCTTGTAGGAAGAAGAGGAATAGTATACTAATATTGGTACCAGAAGAACGCGCCTCCGTAGGATGAAGAGGAATGTGGCGCGCTACGCCCCAGTCGGATCATGGAGAATCACATTTAGGTAGATATGGACACTAATTGCGTTCGAGAGCGTCGTACTTTCTGGGCCATCAGGCACTATCCTATCTTTCACCTACAAGATAGGAATTTTTGATGTGATAACACTTCTAAAAAATGCACCAATTCTGGAGATGGAATGGCCGGCTGAAGGGGTAGGAGGAGGTCGGATTTTTTTCTTTTAACAGCATGTGTGAATGCCCTGAAGGCTTACATACATGTTGTTAAATACATTTTTCTCAGCCTGATAGTCCAGAATATATAGAAGTTTGTCGCACGTTGAGTCAAAACGTTGCACGTACCACAAAATGGTATTATTAAAAACGACAGCTTATCCCACAAAAAATAAGCCCTCATGCCACTTAATCGACGGAAAAATAAAAAAGTTATGGCTCTCGGAATTTGGCGGCACAAAATCAATTTTCTTTTTTATACTTAGGTTTTTACTTGTAAAAATAATAAAATATAGGAAAAACTATATGTATTTGGTATCGCCGCAATCGTATTGACCCACAGAATAAAGTTAACATGTTTTAATTGCACAGTGAATTCCGTAAAAACGGCGCACAAAAAAACATGGAGGAATCGCTGTTTTTTTTCATTTTCTTCTCCACAAATAATTTTTTTTCACGTTTCCTAGTACAGTATATGGCAAAATAAATAGTGCTACGAAAAACTACCACTCATCCCGCAAAAATCAAGCCCTCATAGGACTATATCGACGGAAAAATAAAGACGTTATGGCTTTTGGATTGTGGGGAGGAAAAAACGAAAATGAAAATCTGAAAAAGGGCTGCGGCGGGAAGGGGTTTTCTGTTGCTTTTGTATTGATGACCTATCCTTCAGGTACGTCATTAATATCAGATTGGTGGGGGTCCGACTCCCTGCAGCCCACCGTTCTGCTGTCACAGTATCCATAAAACATTTTGCCATCATGAGTAAATATGTATCAGCCGCCAACCCCTTATGTCACTGGTTTTTCCCTTCATACATTTGAATTGGTATCAGTTGGCAGATTCTCACTCAAGCCCAACCCAGTATGGGAGATAAAAAAATGACAGTGTGAAATTATATATCGTGAAAATAAAAGAACTTAAAGTGGCAAAAATGATGTAGTGATGAAAGAGATGAAGTAAGTGCATTTAACATACCAGGTGCTTTACTTCTGTAAGAATGGCCCTTACACTCCAGTTCTTCACATGTTCCTTGTAGTGTAACTTGCCCAACGCCCCAGAAGTCTGACAGTTGCTCTGCACATTAGGGTATGTGCACACGATGAGAGGCTTTTACGTCGGAAAAGACAGGACTGTTTTCAGGAGAAAACAGCTGCCTCGTTTCAGACGTAAAAGCTCCTCCTCGCAATATGCGAGGCATCTGTGACGCTCGTAAATCTTCAGCTGCTCTTCATTGACTTCAATGAAGAACGGCTCAAATTACGTTGCAAAGAAGTGTCCTGCACTTCTTTGCCGAGGCAGTCAATTTACGTGTCGTCGTTTGACAGCTGTCAAACGACGACGCGTAAATTACAGGTCGTCTGCACAGTACGTCGGCAAACCCATTCAAATGAATGGGCAGATGTTTGCCGACGTATTGTAGCCCTATTTTCAGGCGTAAAACGAGACATAATACGCCTCGTTTACGTCTGAAAATAGGTCGTGTGAACCCAGCCTTACAAGGGTTGCAGCGACAGTTGCCAGAACCACGCCCTCTTTTTAAACCTGTTAAGTGCTAAGCAGCTATTGGCTGAAGCTTCAGGAACAAACCAATCACCACTGGGGTTTTCTATGAACAGTAAAGAAGCTGAATGCTCCCCCTCCACACAGTAAACTTGTTCCCGTACCCCCTGTGTGCTGCCACAGCAGCAGTAATATAATGTGTATGTGTATTTTTTGGGTTAGTTATAATGTTGCAATTTATCTTCCTATATACAGTGAAGGAAATAAGTATTTGATCCCTTGCTGATTTTGTAAGTTTGCCCACTGTCAAAGACATGAACAGTTTAGAATTTTTAGGCTAGGTTAATTTTACCAGTGAGAGATAGATTATATTTAAAAAAAAAACAGAAAATCACATAGTCAAAATTACATATATTTATTTGCATTGTGCACAGAGAAATAAGTATTTGATCCCCTACCAACCATTAAGAGTTCAGCCTCCTCCAGACCAGTTACACGCTCCAAATCAACTTGGTGCCTGCATTAAAGACAGCTGTCTTAAATGGTCACCTGTATAAAAGACTCCTGTCCACAGACTCAATTAATCAGTCTGACTCTAACCTCTACAACATGGGCAAGACTAAAGAGCTTTCTAAGGATGTCAGGGACAAGATCATAGACCTGCACAAGGCTGGAATGGGCTACAAAACCATAAGTAAGACGCTGGTTGAGAAGGAGACAACTGTTGGTGCAATAGTAAGAAAATGGAATACATACAAAATGACTGTCAATCGACATCGATCTGGGGCTCCATGCAAAATCTCACCTCGTGGGGTATCCTTGATCCTGAGGAAGGTGAGAGCTCAGCCGAAAACTACACGGGGGGAACTTGTTAATGATCTCAAGGCAGCTGGGACCACAGTCACCAAGAAAACCATTGGTAACACATTACACCGTAATGGATTAAAATCCTGCAGTGCCCGCAAGGTCCCCCTGCTCAAGAAGGCACATGTACAGGCCCGTCTGAAGTTTGCAAATGAACATCTGGATGATTCTGAGAGTGATTGGGAGAAGGTGCTGTGGTCAGATGAGACTAAAATTTAGCTCTTTGGCATTAACTCAACTCGCCGTGTTTGGAGGAAGAGAAATGCTGCCTATGACCCAAAGAACACCGTCCCCACTGTCAAGCATGGAGGTGGAAACATTATGTTTTGGGGGTGTTTCTCTGCTAAGGGCACAGGACTACTTCACCGAATCAATGGGAGAATGGATGGAGCCATGTACCGTCAAATCCTGAGTGACAACGTCCTTCCCTCCACCAGGACATTAAAAATGGCTCGTGGCTGGGTCTTCCAGCATGACAATGACCTAAAACATACAGCCAAGGCAACAAAGGAGTGGCTCAAAAAGAAGCACATTAAGGTCATGGAGTGGCCTAGCCAGTCTCCAGACCTTAATCCCATCGAAAACTTATGGAGGGAGCTGAAGATCCGAGTTGCAAAGAGGAGTGGGCCAAAATTCCATCTAACATGTGTGCAAACCTCATGATCAACTACAAAAAAGTCTGACTGCTGTGCTTGCCAACAAGGGTTTTGCCACCAAGTATTAAGTCTTGTTTGCCAAAGGGATCAAATACTTATTTCTCTGCGCACAATGCAAATAAATATATATAATTTTGACTATGTGATTTTCTGTTTTTTTTTTTAAATATAATCTATCTCTCACTGGTAAAATTAACCTAGCCTAAAAATTCTAGACTGTTCATGGCTTTGACAGTGGGCAAACGTACAAAATCAGCAAGGGATCAAATACTTATTTCCTTCACTGTACATGTACTCCCCTTAATATGCTACAATGGTTTATTCCAACAGTCATACCTGTAGCCATACATTGTAACATTATGTGGTGACGAGAGTTTCTTTATTAAAAATGTCTTATAAGAGAACTAGACAGGGACCAAACCCTAATAAATATCTATAGGGCAACATTTTATTGTGGAGAATGGCACTGCCCATACAAGGGCATATAGAATAGATCACCATGATATTAGCAGTTATCCAATTAGAAAGTATCCAATACAAATCCTATTGAGAGGAGAAGAAACATGAACTGAATCAGGATATACAGAACATGGAATCTTCTATAGACTATGATAGCACATAGGGGAGAAGCAATCCCACATAGAGGAATGCTAGGAATGGATCTATAGAGGATGGACACAACATAAAGGGGAATTGTGTTACAATCTAAGATGTAACCTTAGCAGCCATAGTGCGTCTATACTAAAATGAGCTACAATGTATATACAGTCATGGGAAAAAGGAAGTTCACTCCACCCCCGCTTCAATTCTAGGATTTTATATATCAGGGCCTAAATAACAATTGTCTGATCTTCCACAACTTTCTATATGTAAACAAATAACCTCTGGGGACAACAAAAAAACACAAACGATTTCAATGTGTAGCAATTTTTTCAAAAAAGTTCCAACATTCAGAATAATGGTGAAAAAAAATAAGTGCACCCTATAATTCAGTAACATGTATAATCATCTTTAGTAACAATAACACTAATGTTTTGTGTAGGAGTATATCAGTCTCCAACATAATTATGGAGAAAATTACACAAAATTATTTATCTAAGTTTCTCTTTAAGTAATCCTCCAAATCCAGATAATGGTCTGACTTCCATTTAATTGGGTTTTGTGACAATTAAACTGCGCACACCCTTGGGGGAGATTTAGGTTCCAACTTTTACGGAGGTAAAGAAGACCTTGAAGCGAGGAGCTGTAAGTAAATACTGGGGTCTGGAGTTTTTTTTCTCTGGTCTCAGGGTCTCTATTTATTTTAGTTTTAGAGGGCTGGAATTATTTAGGGGGTCTGGTCTAAGGACTGATAATTTTGGGGTCTGTATTTATTTAGGGGTCTGGTCTGTGGTCTGATTTATTTAGGAGGTTTAGTTTGAGATCTGAAGTAATTGTGGGGTCTGGTCTTGGTTTTGAAATAATGATAGGGTTTGGCCTAGGGTCTGTATTAATTTCCGGGGTTTGGTCTGGGGTCTGTATTTATTTAGGAGTTTGGTCTGGGGTCTGTATCAATGTAGGGATCACATCTGGGGTCCGAATTAATTTTGGGATCTGGTCTGAGGTTTGAGTTCATTTTGTAATCTGATCCTTGGTCTTAATTTATTTATAGGTCTGGTCT
Source organism: Rhinoderma darwinii (assembly GCF_050947455.1). Lineage (NCBI taxonomy): Eukaryota > Metazoa > Chordata > Amphibia > Anura > Rhinodermatidae > Rhinoderma > Rhinoderma darwinii. Next base: position 36,816 of record NW_027463830.1, read on the forward strand.
GAGTTGTAAATTAATTTTGGGGTCTATCTTAGTTTAGGGGTTTGATCTGTGGACTGAATTTATTTATATATTTGATGCTTCCGTTGCCTCCATCCTTAATTTTCTACTTATGCGGGTGTTAAGATGTTCACACGCAAACTCAATAAACTCTGAAAATACGAAGCTGTTTTCAAGGGAAAACAGCTCCTGATTTGCAGACGTTTTTTAAGCGATTTTTGGAGCAGTTTTCTATAGAGTCAATGAAAGACGGCTCCAAAAACGTCCCAAGAAGTGACCTGCACTTCTTTTTCACGGCCGTGTAAAAAAACGGCCCGTTGGAACAGAGCGCCGTTTTTCCCATTGAAATCAATGGGCAGATGTTTGGAGGCGTTCTGCGTCCGATTTTTCGGGCGTTTACGGCCCTAAAACAGACCGTGTGAACATACCCTTAGTGTGTGTGGTACTATTTGTTATGATTTTTCCGCCCCTTAGATTTCATTCTTGTGAGCAACATGTCACGTCAGAGGGTCAGCAAGTCAAGAGCCTAAAGAGAAGAAGAGCACACCAGTGCAGTCTGCAGTACAGAGAGAGAAATAGTCTAACAAGAGTCACTATGGCTGACTCCGGTGATTTGCACTCGTTTCTCTCCTCAGCTTTGACATCTTGTTAGACGTAGAGGAGGAGGGTGGACCGTGGTTACCGCCGAATTTTCCAGAGAGGGATTGGGAATCTACAGAATTTTGAAGGAGGGCGGGAGCAGCAGTGAGCCAAGGGCACCCCCAAGTAAAATTTTTGGGTGTGGCCCTGTGAGACCTTATAGGGCACCACACTAGAGTTTTTAGTTAGGTTTAAGGTTCATCCTCCCAATTAAGTGGTCCACAAATCTCCATGGACCTTGAAGCCTAAAGCAGTGCTTGAGTGGTGTGGAGCATGTCACTTCAAATCTGTATCTTTAGCTCTGTGTCATGCACCATTTAGCCCCCAAACTTGGCAAAGTGCAGCCTCTCATTCATGCCTAGAGTAATATCTTGAAAGTTATATTTTTGTTTTTTAAATCCTTTTAAAATTCAATTTTCAATGTGTATTTATTCATATTTATTATGAAAGGGATTATCTCATGAAGACAACTTCTGTATATATGTCTTGTTAGGGCATATGCTGTATGTGCAAGTCCGTTAATAAGTCAGGTACTGCAGTAAAGGGTCTGCGGGGATCCTATGGGTGCCTCGGTGCAATCATTACGCTGATCATTGCAGTTCCTGAAAAATAAAGCAGCTTAAACAAATGCTGTTATATTTTCCTATGGGAAATTAATGTTTTCAAACGACCATATTTTTCGGACTATAAGACGCACCTGACCATAAGACACACCCAGGTTTTAGACAGAGAGTAGGAAAAAAAAATATATAATTTTTTTTTATTCTGTTTCACCACATTCTGAGAGCTAACATTTTTTTATAATTTTTTTTATCGATTGAGTGGTGTGAGGGCTTACTTTTTGCAGGACGAGCTGTAGTTTTATTGGCACAATTTTTTGGTACATACGATTGTTTTCATCACTTTTTTTTTTCATTTCATATTTTAAGCACTAAAGTGACCCAAAAACTATTTTGATGTTTTAAATTTTTAAACTCATTGTGCGAGTTAAATAATGGTATATTGTTATAGATCGGACTTTTACGGGCACAGCGATACCAAATTATTTTATTTATTACATTGTGCTTGGGGAAAAATGTGAAAAGTTTTTTTTTAAACTTTTAATATTTTTTTTTTTTTTACACATTTTATTAATTCCCCTAGGGGACTTGAACCAGCGGCCACTTGGCTACATGTGGAATTACTGAAACAGCGCAACTACGTGGTTTCCCTAACTCCCATAGTAGTGAATGGCAGTTACGTAAGCAACATAGCATGCAAGCTGTTTCCGTAACTACTGTTCAGTTCTCTGGGAGTTATGGAAACAGCGTAGCTCCGCGGGTTACGCAGTTTCAGTGACTCCACATGCAATCAAGGGGCAGGGAGAGCACAGAAAGCTAGAACGGGGTTTAGGGGGCCCCGTTCTAGAGCTAGGTGCGGGTCTCAGGGGTGGGACCTGCATCTATCTGACATTTATGACATATCCTGTGGATATTCAGAAAAAGCATGGTTGCTATCGGGATTTGTGCTGCTTCAAACACTTTATTTTTTGGATTATATCCTGTGGATATGTCATAAATGTCCTTCATAGAAAAACCCCTATAAATGCAGCGGTCGCTATTGACCACAGTATTTAACTAGTTAAAGGGGTTTGCCGTAAAACACATTTATCCCCTATCCACAGGATAGGGGCAACACGTGAGATCGCTGGGGGTCTGACCGCTGGGACCCCTAGCGATAAGCAGAACAGGGTCCGAAAGTCACCCAAAGCGCTACATGAGAAGCCTGGACTTCTGGATTCTGTGTCCGGCTTATCTGTTCTGCAGCTCCATAGAGATCAATGGAGAGCTGCTCGCGCATGTGCAGAAGAATCCCATTGATATCTATGAAGCTGCGGGACACAGAACACGGAAGTCAAAGCTTCTCATGCAGCACTCTTGGTAACTTTCGGTCCTGTTCTCCTTATCGATCACACATGTATCCCCTAACCTGTGGATGGGGGATACATGTGTTTTATGGCACAAGCCCTTTAAGCTGCCAGGAACAGCGAAATCGCTGTTCCTGGACGTTCGAGCAGCGTGTCAGAAGCGGACACCTGCAGTGTATGGAGCGGGCTCAGCGCGTGAGCCCGCTTCATACATCATCCCCCTCCAGCTCCATGATGTGCCAGCATGTCATGGGTCGGGAAGGGGTTAAATAATGAAGCGGTCATGGCGCCTGGCGATGCCGGGTACCTTGACTGCGGGCTATAAGATGCAGGGACTTTTTAGCAAGATTTATTCTTGCTCAAAACTGCGTCTTATAGTCCGAAAAATACGGTAAAAAGATTGTCCTAGTACTATTTGTGTAATCAGAAATTTTACCACCCTCTATGTTACCTCTGTGAAGCCCATTATTGTGGACATATTTACCCCTAGAGAAATAGCTTCCGGTGCACAATACCTATGTACTAATTAAATTGAGACAGAATACCACATGTATGTGAGGTCATACAATTAACCCATAATCACTGCAAATGGGAACCCTTATAAGATATATATAAACCGACGGAAACTTCCCTTAATGCAATAATAAAGAATATCCATTCATTGTAGAGAAAAATACAAAATTCTTAATTAAAACACAAAAACAGCTAAACCTACCATTTAAAACTACACTTGAAGGTTTGGTTGTAGATAAACCAGTAATAGCAACTTTGTATCTACCCCCCCTCCAAAGTTCATAAAAGCCTAGTGGACCCCCCAGGGAACCCAATAGCCTCCGGCAAAGGGAGTCTGTGTTGGACTGTCTGTTATTTCATAGATGTCAAGGGTTCGGACAGCACTTTGTGGTGGTGGGTGCACGAGTAGGGACCCAATCCAGAAGTACTCGGCACAACAAATTGGAGTGAAATTCTTGAATCTTTTTAATTATGCCAATGTGCATGTGCGACGTTTCAGGTTATGATCTTCATCAAGCACTAAAGAAAATATATAAGAGAAATAATACATATGATACCTCTATACGTATTACGGACACGATAGATATTGTGAGACAGTGACAGGTAAAGTCATTGAGGGAAGGTACATTTCCCCTAGAATCCTGTCATATGTATCCTAGGCTCCAGGGAATGAGTAGTTCTTGCAATAGAAAGCTCTAGCTTTCCAATCTCGGCTTAAGGAAAAGCCGGAAAAAGGGCCTGGAGTTGGATTGGAGAAGAGCAGGGCGGGTTCCCCAATCCCTAGTCCATCTCTGTTTGTAGGACGAGGCTGCTGCTCAATTAGCTGCACCTGTAGCCTGTGTATAAAAAGGTGCAGACACAGTGTGTGTGAGTCTCACCCCTGACTCAGACTGGAGACTACTAAGGCTGGAGTAGCCTGTATTCTATGTGAGTAAAGACCTGTGTTACTTTGTGTCCAGTGCCTGGTAGGAAGGCACTCGGTATAGTTAGATAATATCTTGTTTAGTTAGTGCTCAGACGAGCAGGATTTATTTTGTATTTTGCCTTGTTGTACAAGAGGCTGTTTCTTTGACAAGAATAAAAACACAGGCAAAGCCCTGTTATGACTTTTAATGCACGGTGTCCCTGTCTCTGGCTACAAAGAAACCGCTGTACCAACCTCTCCTGATGCTAAACCCTCACATATGGTGGAGAATGCGGGCACTGTGATTAGCCCAGAACCCTTTAACGAAGATGCTGAGGTGCCAGCAGTAGGGGTGACCACTGAGCCTGATAAATTTCCTCTGGCTGTTTTTGCTGGTGAAACAGATGAGCAGGAGGAAATTTCTGAGATACCAGAGTTAAATGTATCACGTAACAATTTTGGGACCGCTCAACTTAGCGATCCCACATTGGTAAAAGCCAGGGAAAATACTAAAGGTATTAAATGGAGTGCCTCAACATCCAGGGGCTGATAAGGTGTTTCCACACATGGCGGTTAACCAGGATTTGCTGTATCGGATAGATAACGTACGTGGGGAGGTTGTTGAACAGCTGGTGATACCCCAACCGTATCGTAGAACGGTGTTGGACCTGGCTCATAAACACGTGCTGGGTGGACATCTAGGTTGCGAAAAGACCAGAGAGCGTATCTTACAACGATTCTTCTGGCCGGGGGTATATACGGAAGTTCAGAGGTATTGCGAGTCCTGCCCGGAGTGTCAGATAACGGCTCCTATGCCACATTTTAGGAGTCCGCTGGTGCCTTTGCCTATCATTGGGATCCCTTTTGAAAGAATTGCCATGGATCTGGTCGGCCCTTTAGTCAAATCCTCTAGAGGACATCAATATATCCTAGTGGTGTTGGACTATGCCACACGCTACCCTGAGGCAGTCCCTTTGCAAAATTCCTCTTCAAAAGCCATTGCAAGAGAGTTGTTTTACATGTTTTCCCGTACTGGTTTACCTAAGGAAATCCTTACCGATCAGGGAACTCCCTTTATGTCCAAAATCACCAAGGAATTATGTAAACTGCTGAACATTAAACACCTGTGTACCTCTATATATCACCCTCAAACTGATGGTCTTGTCGAAAGATTCAATAAGACATTAAAAGGCATGTTGAGGAGGGTGGTTAGTAAGGATGTGAAGGATTGGGACTGTCTTCTGCCCTATTTGATGTTCGCTGTACGTGAAGTTCCTCAATCATCCACAGGGTTTTCTCCTTTCGAACTTGTATACGGCAGACAACCCCATGGTCTCCTGAACATAGCCAAGGAAACCTGGGAGCAAGAGTCCACACCTTATAGGAGTGTAATTGAGCATGTTACGTTGATGCAAGACCGAATCGCTGCGGTCATGCCGATAGTTAAGGAACACTTGGAGCAAGCTCAGGATGCTCAGAGCAGGGTATATAACCGAACTGCTAAAGTTAGAAATTTTAACTCTGGTGATCGAGTGTTGGTCTTAGTGCCAACCGTAGAAAGCTAATTTCTTGCTAGATGGCAAGGGCCGTATGAGATAATTGAAAAGGTGGGGGATGTAAATTATAAAGTTTACCAACCAGGTAAAAGGAAGACAGTGCAGTTATACCATGTAAACTTAATTAAGCCATGGAAAGAAAGAGAGACCCTCATGGCAGTAAGGACCCCCTATAGTCCTAACCCAGATGTCTATGTGTCAGAATCCCTCGCAAAGCCACAGAAACAGGAGACAAAAGAGTTTGTGCAGAGAAACACAGACGTGTTTTCAGAACTGCCAGGACAGACCAGTATAATAAAACATGACATTGTGACCGAGCCTCAGGTTCGGGTCCACTTGAAACCCTACAGAGTCCCTGAAGCTCGTAGACAAGCCATATCTGAGGAGGTCAAGAAAATGCTAGACCTTGGGATTATTGAAGAGTCAAAAAGTGAATGGTCAAGTCCCATTTTATTGATTCCGAAACCAGATGGGTCATTGCGTTTCTGTAACGACTTCCGCAAGTTAAATGAGATGTCAAAGTTTGACGCATACCCAATGCCAAGAGTTGACGAGTTAATAGAGAGACTGGGCCATACAAGGTATTTTTCAACACTTGATTTAACCAAAGGCTATTGGCAAGTACCCCTCACGGAGGGCGCCAAAGAGAAAACTGCGTTCATCACCCCGGATGGTCTGTTTCAATATATTTGTTTACCATTTGGGCTACATGGGGCTCCAGCGACCTTTCAAAGGTTAATGGACATAGTCCTCAAACCCCATCGTCGGTATGCTTCGGCATATCTGGAAGACATTATAATCTTTAGGGATGACTGGGAAAGCCACTTACCAAAAGTACAAGCAGTACTAAACTCCCTCAAAAGCCGCGGGGTTAACAGCAAACCCAAAGAAATGTTCCTTAGGCTTGGAGGAAGCGCGGTTTCATGGGGTACATAATTGAGAGAGGGGTGATAAAGCCACAGGTCAACAAAGTTGAGGCTATCGAAAACTGGCCCCAGCCCTCAACCAAAAAGCAGGTCAGAGCTTTTCTAGGAATTGTAGGTTATTACCGCAGGTTCATTCCAAACTTTGCCAGCACAGCAGCGCCCCTGACAGATCTTACCAAGGGAAGTAAGTCTGTCATGGTCAAGTGGGACACGAAGGCTGAAAGCGCCTTTCAAGAGTTGAAACTGGCCCTGTATAACCAACCAGTCTTAGTCACTCCTGACTTCAAAAAGGAGTTTGTTGTCCAAACTGATGCTTCTAATGTGGGGCTCGGAGCAGTTCTGTCACAAGAGGTGGGTGGTGAGGAACATCCTGTGACCTATTTGAGCAGAAAACTTACCCCGGCTGAAAAAAACTATAGCATAGTTGAACGGGAGTGCTTGGCAATTAAGTGGGCACTTGAGTCCCTGAGATATTATTTATTGGGTCGTCGGTTTAGGTTGGTTACAGACCACTCTACTCTTACGTGGATGTGTCAAGCTAAAGAGAGAAATGCAAGAGTTACACGGTGGTTTCTTACTTTGCAGAACTTCAAATATACTGTGGAACACAGAGCAGGAAAACTGCAGGGCAATGCTGACGCTTTGTCTAGGACACACTGCCTTCTAGCTAAATGTGTCCGATCCCACGGGCTCGAACAGGGGAAGAGGGTATGTGAGACAGTGACAGGTAAAGTCATTGAGGGAAGGTACATTTCCCCTAGAATCCTGTCATATGTATCCTAGGCTCCAGGGAATGAGTAGTTCTTGCAATAGAAAGCTCTAGCTTTCCAATCTCGGCTTAAAGAAAAGCCGGAAAAAGGGCCTGGAGTTGGATTGGAGAAGAGCAGGGCGGGTTCCCCAATCCCTAGTCCATCTCTGTTTGTAGGACAAGGCTGCTGCTCAATTAGCTGCACCTGTAGCCTGTGTATAAAAAGGTGCAGACACAGTGTGTGTGAGTCTCACCCCTGACTCAGACTGGAGACTACTAAGGCTGGAGTAGCCTGTATTCTATGTGAGTAAAGACCTGTGTTACTTTGTGTCCAGTGCCTGGTAGGAAGGCACTCGGTATAGTTAGATAATATCTTGTTTAGTTAGTGCTCAGACGAGCCGGATTTATTTTGTATTTTGCCTTGTTGTACAAGAGGCTGTTTCTTTGACAAGAATAAAAACACAGGCAAAGCCCTGTTATTACTTTTAATGCACATGTCTCTGGCTACAAAGAAACCGCTGTACCAACCTCTCCTGATGCCAAACCCTCACAATATATACAAGAAAAAAAAATAATGAAAGAAACAAACGAAAATATAAAATTTAAAGAAGAACAAATAACATTCGGCCACTAGAGCAATATCACATGGGAGCAGGTATTGGCATATGGTCTTGCGAGGTGAACAATAGCTGTATGGAATATGTGTGTTACAATAGGAAAATATCTCACATAGGATAAATAACATATAACATCTATAATAGTAGTATAGTTAAATAGCGAAATAGTCAAGTAGATCGTGAATCTGAGTGCTCCGTGGTACAGATGCAGAGTATTATAAAGAAAATGTTTGGTAGTGCACAGTTGCTCCCTGGCACAGGTTGGCCAGTATGTCATGAGTAATCTCTCTGAGAAATAGATATAATGCACTCTGTCTAGACAGGCCTCTTGGGCAGACACTCTAATGGATATCTAAAATGTATGCTTACCTTATTGCAAATTATGGCTTAGGGTCAGTAACGCGGCTGACCGCATATAGGACGCTGGGGGAGTAGCCCATTTTGCCCCAATATATCTCCCTGATGACGAGAGATGTGTTAGTGCGTCCTGTAGTGATGTCAGCGCGCATCGACCGTATGAAAATACTAACATGACACTTAACGCTGGAAAAGGAGTTAATTAAATCAATAAAGTGGGGATTTTAGAGGGACAGATAGCGAAGTTAGAGGATATATGTCATAAGTAAGGTAAAGGATACCGTATTGTGCATAGGGAGCGGGTACAGACTGACCTCTAGGTCAAAATTAGTCAGCGTGCCTGAAAACATGAAAAAAATAAGATGCATTATCCGTATGTGTAATGACTAAATAAAATAACTAGTTAATGGCATTTCAAATTAAAATGAGAACTAATAAAAGCTTTTTAAATAACAATACTGAAGATGCAAAAATAAAAGATAATAATTGTATAGTTAGATAAAGCTGCCAATCTCATTTTCCCCATTAAGTCCTTTGGGGACTAGAGCCTGTAATTTATGGATCCAAAATGCTTGTTTCATAGACTTCTACCTAAAACTCCTGGTGAGTGATTTACCATCATACATTCGGGACTCCACAGAAGTCCTCAATAGACTGGAGGGGGTGTTTATGGGACAGGATGACTTTTTTGTGACGTGTGACGTTGAGTCAATCTATACTGCAATTGAACACAAGCATGGCATTGCAGCAACTAGATTCTATTTAAATAGGACCAAACTATTGGTTTCTGTTTAAGGATCGATATTTCCTACAAAAGAGAGGAATGGCAATGGCGGCGACTTGTGTGCCCTCATATGCCAAACTTTTTCTTAGATATTGGAAACAGAATCTACAATTACCCAAGGCAGATGATGGAGGCATCCTGATTTGGATGTGCTTCATTGATGATATACTGTTTTTGTGTCATGGAGAAATTAGAAAGTTTGACATTTTCCTTGCAGGTCTGAATGTCAACCATGGGGCTGCAAACCGTCCGTAAATTACAGACAGTCTGCAAAAATTGGCGCTATCTACACCGGGGGCTGTGTGTGGCGCTATCTACAAGGGGGAGCTGTGTGGCCATCTGCAAGGGGGGGCTGTGTGGCCATCTGCAAGGGGGAACTGTGTGGCCGTCTGCAAGGGGAAACTGTGTGGCCGTCTGCAAGGGGAAACTGTGTGGCCGTCTGCAAGGGGGAACTGTGTGGCCGTCTACAAGGGGGAACTGTGTGGCCGTCTACAAGGGGGAACTGTGTGGCCGTCTACAAGGGGGAACTGTGTGGCCGTCTACAAGGGGGAACTGTGTGGCCGTCTACAAGGGGGAACTGTGTGGCCGTCTACAAGGGGGAACTGTGTGGCCGTCTGCAAGGGGGAACTGTGTGGCCGTCTGCAAGGGGGAACTGTGTGTCCGTCTGCAAGGGGGAACTGTGTGGCCGTCTGCAAGGGGGAACTGTGTGGCCGTCTGCAAGGGGGAACGTTGTGGCCGTCTGCAAGGGGGAACTGTGTGGCCGTCTGCAAGGGGGAACTGTGTGGCCGTCTACAAGGGGGGCTGTGTGGCTGTCTACAGAGACGAGTCATGGCTGGAATAAGTCATCACGGTGGTCTGGGCCGGACTGATAAAACAAAAGAAAGTGAATGACTCTAATCAGAGAAAACATCACCTAAGTTAGCGAGGGAAAGCTACAAGCGGAGCGGTGATTGGGGAGTCACTCCTAACACACAGGCAACTATTTTGTAATGTGTTTGTAAAAATTTTGGTCTGTCCGTGAATTTTAGATCAGTTGTCCAGAAATTTCTGAAGTGGAGGTTGGCAACCCTGGTCAGCCAGCTCAATATCCGTCTGACTTCTAATGTGAGTCAGACGGATATTGAGTTTCTTGATATCAGATTTCTTAAAGCCACAGATGGACTAATTGGCTCTGATATCTTTAGAAAGATGACATCTGTCAACGCTCTTCTTAATGCAAAATCGTCTCACCCTCCACAGACATTGAGAGCAGTTCCAACTGGGCAATTTTTAAGAGCATGTCGGATTTGTTCGACTGAGCCCGCTTTTGAAAATCAGGCATCTGACCTTACGGGAAGATTTCACGCTAGAGGATATAAAACAAAAGATATTGAGCATGGATATAGAAGAGCGAAAAATATGCGGAGGAATGATCTACTCATACCTAGACCCAATAAAAGAGACAGCAATGAACAGGTAAGATTTATCACTGGGCTCAATGGTGTGAAATGAAGGCCATTTTTGAGAGATTCTGCCCTATTCTACATACAGATGCGGATCTAAGTATGGTTTTATCAGACTTTCCTCTGATCACTTCACGTAGATCACGCAATCTTAGGGATATTCTAGTAAGGAGCCATTATGTAGCTCCAACCTTAGGGTTTATTTTCAACTCTAAAGGGTCAAAATGGGGGTCATGCCCCTGTGGAGCCTGTTCTTTTATGACTGGATCTCAAAATGTTACTCAGTCCTCAGGGTCAAGGGAATACAAGATTTGTCACAACATCACGTCGCTTAACTGCCGTGATTTATTATGCGATTTATCCCTGCCGATTGATATATGTAGGTCTTATATCAAGAGAACTTTGTGTAAGGATTATGGAGCATGTGAGGGACACAAAAGGAGCCATGAAGACGGATGACCCGAAAAATTAATGAAACTAAAACCAATACCTCATCATTTTCGAGATCATCAAGGTAATTGGAGGCTCTTGAAGTTTAGGAGTATTTACAAAATCTCTTTGAGACGTAGAGGCGGTAATATTCAAAAAGCCCTTGCCCAACGTGAATGTAAAGGGATTATGAGCCTACAAACCGTTTTTTCCCAAAGCGTTAAATTAGATGGTCAGTTTTGCTCAGTTTTTGTAATGACTAATAACTAGTGAGTGCCATTCTCTGTTATGTTTGATCTTGTGTGTGTAGGAGGTGTTTGTATGGAATTTTCTTACTTATATTTTTAGAACAGACTTCAATTTCTCTGTATTAGATGCCTATAGAGACATCAGTGTCACCCGTGGATGGGACTCGGCTATGAAATTGGAAATGTCTTCATCATACCTGGCATAGGGTTGCACGTGTTTATTTTTCTCGTATATGTGGGGAGGAATGTTTACTCTTTTGAGGATGTATGTAATATGGGAACTCATGTTATAGGAATGGGATATGTATATTTTTGTCGATTGGATTAGACCTTTGTGTTGTGGTGTTTTTTGGTGCACTTTATTCTAATTAACATTTTTTCTTCACTTTTATATATAATATTTTTTTATATATATATATATATATATATATAATTCTCTACACATATATGGGCTTTTTTTCTATACTCATAATGACTTCATTTACTGATTATATTCACTGTTAGATGTATTGCAATATATATATATAAAAAGTTTTCTCGTGCAGTACGTTATTTGTTTAATTTTTGTAAGCTCACTTGGTTACATTAGTGATAATTAGCAATCAAATTGCATACACGTAATTCATGTAACACGCACTTATTAGGTATTTGATTTCACTGCTTTTTTATTTTCTTTTCCACATTTTTTTGTTTTACTTTTTTGTTTGGAGATATGCCACGTGTGTGCACATTGAGCCCCTAGGCATGCATCGGGTCTCTTTCTGCACATGCTTGGCATACTTAAAATTAGTTAGGTATAAGTGACTTTGGTTTATGTGCTCACAAAGATATGTATTGCCAATAATCATAATTATGTTCTCCGTACAATAGGGGTCGCTCTGTGTGGGATGACCTCCATGGGGATTTTATATATACATATATACACACTACCGTTCAAAAGTTTGGGGTCACTCAGACAATTTTGTGTTTTCCATGAAAACTCACATTTATATTTATCAAATGAGTTACAAAATGACTAGAAAATAGAAAATATAGTCAAGACATTGACAAGGTTAGAAATAATGATTTATATTTGAAATAATAATTTTCTCCTTCAAACTTTGCTTTTGTCAAAGAATGCTCCATATGCAGCAATTACAGCATTGCAGACCTTTGGCATTCTAGCTGTTAATTTGCTGAGGTAATCGGGAGAAATTTCCCCCCATGCTTCCAGAAGCCCCTCCCACAAGCTGGATTGGCTTGATGGGCACTTCTTGCATACCATACGGTCAAGCTGCTCTGGAGATGGAATGGCCGGCTGAAGGGGAAGGAGGAGGCCGGATTTTTTTCTTTTAACAGCATGTGTGAATGTCCTGAAGGCTTACATACATAATGTAAAATACATTTTTCTCAGCCTGATAGTCCAGAATATATAGAAGTTTGTCGCACGTTGAGTCGGCGAATGTGTTTTAGTTCGAATTGGCATTGTGCCCCTAATTCTCTCTCACATTGTGGGCAAAGAATGGGTAATTTGTTGTTGGATGAAGAGGAATAGTGTACTAATATTGGTACCAGAAGAACGCGCCTCCGTAGGATGAAGAGGAATGTGGCGCGCTACGCCCCAGTCGGATCATGGAGAATCACATTTAGGTAGATATGGACACCAATTGCGTTCGAGAGCGTCGTACTTTCTGGGCCATCAGGCACTATCCTATCTTTCACCTACATGATGGGAATTTTTAATGTGATAATACTTCTTAAAAATGCACGAATTCTGGAGATGGAATGGCCGGCTGAAGGGGTAGGAGGAGGCCGGATTTTTTTCTTTTAACAGCATGTGTAAATGTCCTGAATGCTTACAGACATGTTGTTAAATACATTTTTCTCAGCGTGATAGTCCAGAATATATAGTAGTTTGTCGCACGTTGAGTCGGCGAATGTGTTTTAGTTTGAATTGGCGTTGTGCCCCTAATTCTTTCTCACATTGTGGGCAAATAATGGGTAATTTGTTGTAGGAAGAAGAGGAATAGTGTACTAATATTGGTACCAGAAGAACGCACCTCCATAGGATGAAGAAGCACATCGCGCTATGCCCCCATCGGATCATGGAGAATCACATTTAGATAGATATGGACACCAATTGCGTTCGAGAGCGTCGTACTTTCTGGGCCATCAGGCACTTTCCTATCTTTCACCTACATGATAGGAATTTTTGGTGTGATAACACTTCTAAAAAATGCACCAATACTGGAGATGGAATGGCCGGCTGAAGGGGTAGGAGAAGGCCGATTTTTTTTCTTTTAACAGCATGTGTGATTGTCCTAAAGGCTTACATACATGTTGTTAAATACATTTTTCTCAGCCTGATAGTCCAGAATATATAGAAGTTTGTCGCACGTTCAGTCGGCAAATGTGTTTTAGCTCGAATTGGCGTTGTGCCCCTAATTCTTTCTGACATTGTGGGCAAAGAAAGGGTAATTTGTTGTAGGAAGAAGAGGAATAGTGTACTAATATTGGTACCAGAAGAACGCACCTCCATAGGATGAAGAGGAATGTGGCGCTCTACGCCCCCGTCGGATCATGGAGAATCACATTTAGGTAGATATGGACACCAATTGCGTTCGAGAGTGTCGTACTTTCTGGGCCATCAGGCACTATCCTATCTTTCACCTACATGATAGGAATTTTTGGTGTGATAACACTTCTTCAAAATGCACCAATTCTGGAGATGGAATGGCCGGCAGAAGGGGAAGGAGGAGGCCGGATTTTTTTCTTTTAACAGCATGTGTAAATATCCTGAAGGTTTACATACATGTTGTTAAATAAATTTTTCTCAGCCTGATAGTCCAGAATATATACACGGTTGTCGAACATTGAGTCGGCGAATGTGTTTCAGTTCAAATTAGTGTTGTGCCCCTAATTCCCTCTCACATTGTGGGCAAAGAATGGGTAATTTGTTGTAGGAAGAAGAGGAATAGTGTACTAATATTGGTACCAGAAGAACGCGCCTTCAAAGGATGAAGAGGAACACTGCGCGCTACGCCCCTGTCGGATCATGGAAAATAACATTTAGGTAGATAGGTCATTACATTTATTTTTCTCAGCTTGATAATTGTTAAAGTGCTGGTATAATAGCAGGGTTCACTCAACCGTGTCACCCACTATTACTACCTCCTTTATCATTTATTCGCCTACCTTTCTCTTGTACGAACGTTAGTCTACTCGCTTTGCTGCTAAGTAATACAATTGTGTAGTAAATAAAAGGGTAATATTTATTACTAACAATAATCACACTAACATATAAAATACACCAAACACAGAACACAGTAACTGATCACAGTATAGTATCAGTATACCCCAATACATATAACAAGTTAATATATACGGAGTATACTCACACTATATGTAGTACAGTATAAACATGGTATCACAATCCTAATCTATACCGCCACCCACTTACCTAATCATACATAGAAGTTACGTTACAATACAATACACATGCGCACTGTTTCTGTCCCGCGCCCTCCTAGCAATAACTGCCCCTGTGAACTAAAGGGTTAACACGGAATAAGGAGGATAAAGGGTTAACAAGGGGAATGGATTGTTGTGTACCAGGGGATAGCAGGTAAATAGTATGAAAGGGTTAAACAGGTACCAGGGGATATGCAGATAAAGGGTTGAAGTAAGGAGGGGGAGAGGGTTACGTGTAGCTGCTGTTACACATGGATACTTAGCGGCTCATGTGGTCCAAAGTTGGTGAGTTGGTCTCTGTTGAGAGAGGCAGGAAAAGAGGGAAGAGTGTGGGACAGTTTGTCCTATTAAACCCTCCCGTGCACATCTGTGTGACATCACGTGCAAGGGGGAACATGGGTTTATGGCTCCCCCCATGTAATCTGGCGAGGGGGGGGGGGCTAGCAGTGGGAACTTCCTGCTTCCTGGAAATACAGGATTTGTTCACTGCTTTTGGGCTTCCACCCCCCAGGGCCCTTATTTAACCTCCTTCACTACATCCGCCGAATATATATATGGCACTGTTGGGAATGCACTCCCGCAAACCACAGCAGATGCTGCACTCAATAGAGAGTGCAGCATCTGAGGGGTTTTTACCCGACTGCCACCTCAGCGACACAACCGCTGGGTTGGTATGACAAGGAAGCCATATAATGGTCCCCCGTGTCTGCCTTGTATGGAAGCCTCCGGCGGGTCCACATACGCTTGCTGTCAGTGAGAACCTGACAGCTCTATTACACTACACTGTGTATTAAAATAGCGATCAGAAAAAAAACTGTTACTAAAAACGTTGTAGAAAAATCAAGTTTCAAATAAAAGCAAAAAAAAAAAAAAAAAAAAAAAGAGTGCCTTTTCCCTCATTAAAAGTATTATTGGACAAAAACGTAAAAAATAAAAATAAAACTATACATAATTGGTATCGCCGCATCTGTAACGACCCAAGCTATAAAACGACTATGTAATTTATCCCACACGGTGAACGCCGTAAAAAGAAAACAAAAAAATGAAGAACAAAGCCAGAATCTGTTTTTAGGTCACATCTCCTCCCATAAAATGGAATAAAAAGTAATCAAAAAGTCACATTTACTCCAAAATAGTACCAATAAATAACAACCCGTCCCGTAAAAACAAGATCCATGACACAGCATTGTCCACACGAAAATAAAAAATGGGTCTTAGAATATGGCGACACAGAAAACAAATTTTTTTTTTAAAAAGTGATTTTATTGTGCAAAAGCTGCAATACATGAAAAAGATTTGGTATTGCTGTAATCGTATCAACCCGCAGAATAAAGTCAGTGGCGGATTATCATTAGGTCGCCCGGGGCCCAAGGCTGCCAGGGGGCCCAAGGCTCCCAGGGGGCCTATGACCGCCCGAACCCCCTCATGCCCAGTGGCGTCGCTAGCACCGGAGGGAGCCCCGGTGCCAGGACCGCACCTGTCAGGCGAGGGGAGCTTTGCTTCTACTTAGCAGCCGTGGTCTGTGCTGCTTTAGAAGCTCCCCCTCCAGCCCCCCTTCCCTGCTCTAAACATCTCTCCTCTGCTGCTAGCTGTCGGGACATGGGGGAGGGGAGACTGTCGGCGGGCTCTGTGCTGTGAGCAGGAGAAGAGCTGCAGTGAAGACATAAAAGGTAAGTGCATGTGTGTTTAATGTCCATATTCATGTATGTTTAATATCCATATTCATGTGTGTTTAATGTCCATATTAATGTATGTTTAATGTCCATATTCATGTATGTTTAATGTCCATATTCATGTGTTTACAAGGTGTACTTTGTGTATAATGTGCATACTCGTGTATAATGTGCCTACTTTGTGTATAATGTGCATACTCGTGTGTACTTTGTGTACTATGCATACTTTGTGTATAATGTGCCTACTTTGTGCATAATGTGCGTACTTTGTACTGTGCGTACTTTGTGCATAATGTGTGTACTGTGCGTACTTTGTGCATAATGTGCGTACTTTGTGCATAATGTGCGTACTTTGTGCATAATGTGCGTACTTTGTGCATAATGTGCGTACTTTGTGCATAATGTGCGTACTTTGTGCATAATGTGGTACTTTGTGTACTGTGCATACTGTGCATAATGTGCCTACTTTGTGCATAATGTGCGTACTTTGTGTACTTTGTGCATAATGTGCGTACTTTGTGCATAATGTGCCTACTTTGTGCATAATGTCCTTACTTTGTGCATAATGTGCGTACTTTGTGCATAATGTGCCTACTTTGTGCATAATGTCCTTACTTTGTGCATAATGTGCGTACTTTGTGCATAATGTCCTTACTTTGTGCATAATGTGCGTACTTTGTGCATAATGTGCGTACTTTGTGCATAATGTGGTACTTTGTGTACTGTGCGTACTTTGTGCATAATGTGCCTACTTTGTGCATAATGTGCGTACTTTGTGCATAATGTGCGTACTTTGTGCATAATGTGGTACTTTGTGTACTGTGCGTACTTTGTGCATAATGTGCCTACTTTGTGTACTTTGTGCATAATGTGCGTACTTTGTGCATAATGTGGTACTTTGTGTACTGTGTGTACTTTGTGCATAATGTGCATAATGTGCGTACTTTGTGCATAATGTGCGTACTTTGTGCATAATGTGCGTACTTTGTGTACTGTGTGTACTTTGTGCATAATGTGCGTACTTTGTGCATAATGTGCGTACTTCGTGCATAATGTGCCTACTTTGTGTACTTTGTGCATAATGTGCGTACTTTGTGTACTGTGCGTACTTTGTGCATAATGTGCCTACTTTGTGTACTTTGTGCATAATGTGGTACTTTGTGTACTGTGCGTACTTTGTGCATAATGTGCATAATGTGCGTACTTTGTGCATAATGTGCGTACTTTGTGCATAATGTGCCTACTTTGTGTACTGTGTGTACTTTGTGCGTACTTTGTGCATAATGTGCCTACTTTGTGTACTTTGTGCATAATGTGCCTACTTTGTGCATAATGTGTGTACTTTGTGCATAATGTGTCTACTTTGTGCATAATGTGCGTACTTTGTGCATAATGTGCCTACTTTGTGTACTGTGCGTACTTTGTGCATAATGTGCGTACTTTGTGCATAATGTGCGTACTTTGTGCATAATGTGCGTACTTTGTGCATAATGTGCGTACTTTGTGTACTGTGTGTACTTTGTGCATAATGTGCGTACTTAATGTATGTTTAATGTCCATATTCATGTGTTTACAAGGTGTACTTTGTGTATAATGTGCATACTCGTGTATAATGTGCCTACTTTGTGTATAATGTGCATACTCGTGTGTACTTTGTGTACTATGCATACTTTGTGTATAATGTGCCTACTTTGTGTACTTTGTGCATAATGTGCGTACTTTGTACTGTGCGTACTTTGTGCATAATGTGTGTACTGTGCGTACTTTGTGCATAATGTGCGTACTTTGTGCATAATGTGCGTACTTTGTGCATAATGTGCGTACTTTGTGCATAATGTGCGTACTTTGTGCATAATGTGCGTACTTTGTGCACTGTGCATACTTTGTGCATAATGTGCGTACTTTGTGCATAATGTGCCTACTTTGTGCATAATGTGCCTACTTTGTGCATAATGTCCTTACTTTGTGCATAATGTGCGTACTTTGTGCATAATGTGCCTACTTTGTGCATAATGTCCTTACTTTGTGCATAATGTGCCTACTTTGTGCATAATGTCCTTACTTTGTGCATAATGTGCGTACTTTGTGCATAATGTCCTTACTTTGTGCATAATGTGCGTACTTTGTGCATAATGTGCGTACTTTGTGCATAATGTGGTACTTTGTGTACTGTGCGTACTTTGTGCATAATGTGCCTACTTTGTGTACTTTGTGCATAATGTGCGTACTTTGTGCATAATGTGCGTACTTTGTGCATAATGTGGTACTTTGTGTACTGTGCGTACTTTGTGCATAATGTGCCTACTTTGTGTACTTTGTGCATAATGTGCGTACTTTGTGCATAATGTGGTACTTTGTGTACTGTGCGTACTTTGTGCATAATGTGCCTACTTTGTGTACTTTGTGCATAATGTGCGTACTTCGTGCATAATGTGGTACTTTGTGTACTGTGCGTACTTTGTGCATAATGTGCGTACTTTGTGCATAATGTGCGTACTTTGTGCATAATGTGCGTACTTTGTGTACTGTGTGCATAATGTGCGTACTTTGTGCATAATGTGCGTACTTTGTGCATAATGTGCCTACTTTGTGTACTTTGTGCATAATGTGCGTACTTTGTGCATAATGTGGTACTTTGTGTACTGTGCGTACTTTGTGCATAATGTGCCTACTTTGTGTACTTTGTGCATAATGTGGTACTTTGTGTACTGTGCGTACTTTGTGCATAATGTGCATAATGTGCGTACTTTGTGCATAATGTGCGTACTTTGTGCATAATGTGCCTACTTTGTGTACTGTGTGTACTTTGTGCGTACTTTGTGCATAATGTGCCTACTTTGTGCATAATGTGCCTACTTTGTGCATAATGTGCGTACTTTGTGCATAATGTGTCTACTTTGTGCATAATGTGCGTACTTTGTGCATAATGTGCCTACTTTGTGTACTGTGCGTACTTTGTGCATAATGTGCGTACTTTGTGCATAATGTGCGTACTTTGTGCATAATGTGCGTACTTTGTGCATAATGTGCGTACTTTGTGCATAATGTGCGTACTTTGTGCATAATGTGCGTACTTTGTGCATAATGTGCGTACTTTGTGCATAATGTGCGTACTTTGTGTACTGTGTGTACTTTGTGCATAATGTGCCTACTTTGTGTACTAGTGTTTAGGTAGTGTTAGCAATAGTTACGGCGCGGCAGGGTGGTGGTGGAGAAGGGGGGCCCAAGTTTGGGTAACAGCCCAGGGCCCATGGTCTTCTTAATCCGCCACTGAATAAAGTTAACATGTAATTTATGGTGCACGGTGAATGGCGGAAAAAAAAAACTATTCCAAAATTGCTTGTTTTTGGTAATTCCCTCTACCAAAAAATGAAATAAAAAGTGATCAAAAAGTCGTATGTGTCCAAAAATTGTACCAATAAAATCTACAGCTTGTCTCACAAAAAACAAGCCCGCACTCCGCTCCATCAACTGAAAAATAAATAATAAAGTTATGGCACAAGTAACGCGGTGATGAAAAAACATCCTGATGTGCAGACTGGAGGGGAACATTCCTTCAGTTTCAGGGCCCTAGAATTTAGGAACTAGGAAGGGACATAACACATCCGCTGGAAGCGAGGGCGCCCGTAATATACCAGCGCAACACTTTCGCAGCAAAAATTTCCCAAACTACAAAGGAGGAAATGTCCCCAAAAGGTGCAGAGTGCTACAAAAGGGGATAAGAAAGGACATTATTTATCAGTGCGACACGGGCCTGTGAATAACGGATTGATTCACAGCCTAACACACACCTATGGATAATTGTATTATTTACCCCAATATTATACCCTCTTATGCACTGATGTACTCCGCACAGATTACATATGCCCCAAAATTATAAACTGAAATACCAGTAATACACAAACAAAACTAATACCAAGCAAAATCCATGCTCCAAATAGCGCTCCTTCCCTTGTTAGCCTTAGGCCGGATTCACACGAGTTCACACGAGTTCCATAAAAGCTCCATGTGTCAGCAGCATATGATGCGTGGCTGCGTGATTATGACACACTGTTTTTATGTTTGTAAACAGAAAAGCACGTGGTGCTTTTCGGTTTTCATTCATAGTTTTGACCACGGTTGCACGCATCACGCGCAGCACACAGAAGTGCGTCCGTGTGCGGTTTTCAGGCACCCGGGTGTGTGATGCACGAAAAACGGCCAAATATAGGACATGTCGTGCGTTTCACGCAGCGGACATACGCTGCGTGAAAATCACTGACAGTCTGAACGGCCACATTGACTAACATAGGTCCGTGCGACGCGCGTGAAAATCACGCGCGTTGCACGGACGTATTATACGTTCATCTAAATAAGCCCTAACAGTGTGCACAAACAGCAGTTTATGTCCACAAGTAAAGCAATACCATACCTTGGAGAACCCGCTTAACAATTTATGGGCTAAGATTCTCCAGTGGCACAAGCTGGGCATAACATATTGTGCGGTGAACTCAGAAAATAAGAGAATGAATGATTGGCACTACCGTCACTTGTGGCATCACAAGATTATGTGCTTGCTGGGATTTGTGGTCCAATAACCTTTAGTCGATGGTGGTCAGTGCTCGTAGAAGAGAGGTATAAGCAGATACACAGCACAAAGAAAATCGACTGCAAGGCACTCACCGCTTTCCAAAGGTGCTTTTAATTCAATGAACAGAGGCAGGCATGACACGGGAAAGCCCCGTGTTATGACTTGAGAAAGCGTCTGGAGTACATGAAACGGCTATAGGCCAACTGTTTTGTCAATGTTTCCCGTGTTATGCCTACCTCGGTTCACTGAATTAAAAGCACCTTTGGAAAGTGGTGAGTGCCGTGCAGTCTATTTTCTTTGTGCTGTGTATATTGTGCAGTGAATAGGCATATCAGTGGAAAAAAAATAACATTTTTACTTTGCATCATCCACTGCGTATTAATTTCTGAAAAACACCTGTGGGGTCTAAATTCTCACTACACCCCTTGATAAATGTTTTTGGGGGTGTCGTTTCTAAAACGGGGTTCCTTTTTTATTGTTACATCAGGTGTTTTGCGAATGCGACATGGCGTTTGCAAACCATTCCAGCAAAATCTACGCTCCAAAAGTCAAATACCACACCATTTTGTCTGAACCCTCCCATATATGTAAACAGCAGTTTATAAACACATATGGGGTATTACCATACTCGGGAGATATTACTTAACAAATGTTCGGGGGCTTTTTCTTCATTCCTTTTGAAAACGAAAAATGTTAATCTAAAACGACATCTTATTGGGGAAAAATAATTACATTTCTCATTTTCACGGCTTAATTCTAATTAATTCAGCAAAAAAACCTTTGGCGGTCAAAATTTTCACTTTACCCGTAGATGATTCCTAAAGGGGTGTAGTTTCCCAAATGGAGTCACTTTTGGGATGTTTCCACTAAACTAGTACTACAGAGGCTCAGCAAATGTGACATGGCACCCAAAAACCATTCCAAAATCCAAATGGCACTCCTTCCCTTCTGAGCCCTACCGCGTGTCCAAAATTGGTGATTTTTCTCTTTTAGTCCTTGTGGAAATAAAAAATTTTTTGCTAAACCTACATTTTCTTTGAAAAAAATGTAGATTTTAATTTTCATGGCCTACTTCCAATCATTTCTGCAAAAAAAACGTGGGGTCAAAATGCTCACCATACCCATAAATTCCTTGAGGGGTGTAGTTTCCCAAATGGGGTTACTTTTGGGGGATTTCCACTGTTTTGGCACCTCAAGAGCTCTTCAAACCTGGACATGGTGCCTAAAATATATTCTAATAAGAATTCAAAATTCACTAGGTGCTCCTTTGCTTCTGAGGCCTGAGGTTCAGTCCATAAGCACACTAGGGCCACATGTAGGCTATTTCTAAAAACTGCAGAATCTGTGCAATAAATATTGAGTTGCACGTCTCTGGTTAAACCTTCTGTGTTCGAAAAAAAAAAGGATTAAAACTGAATTTCTGCAAAAAAAACCAAAAAAAACCAGAAATTCAGAAGTTTCATAGGAATTAGAGAAAAGTAGAGGTGAAATTTACAAAGGGATAAGAAACTTTCTAAATGCTGTTTTGAATACTTTGAGGGGTGCAGTTTTTTAAATTAAAGTGACTTATTGGGGTTTCTAAAATATAAGGCCCTCAAAGCCACTTCACAACTGAAATGGCCCCTGTCAAAATAGCCTTTTGACATTTTCTTGAAAATGTGCGAAATTGCTGCTAAAGTTCTAAGCCTGGTCCCATCCTATAAAAATAAAAGGATGTTCAAAAAAACTATACCACTCTAAAGTAGACATATGGGGGATGTTAATTAGCAATTATTTTGTGTGGTATAACTATTTGTCTTACATTTACAAAAATGCAAATTTTTGGAATTTTCCGCTAAATTTTGGTGTTTTAGACAATTAAATACTGAATGTATCGAGCAAATGTGTGTCACGAGAAAACAAATTTCAGAATCGCTTGGATAGGTAAAAGCATTCCGGAGTTATTACCACACAAAGTGAAACATGTCAGATTCGAAAAATGAGGCTCTGTCAGAAATGTCAAAAGTAGCCAAAGCAGGAAGGGTTTAAGGTAGGAGAGTGGCAAATGTTGGTTATAGTGCATTTCCTTCTGAAATACGGGGGAAAATGGGTAATTCCAGACATTGTTCTGATTAAAAACGTACTTTGATTTAAAACGTTGAAGAGGGAAAAAAATCTAGAGAAGCGCATCAAATTATAGGCTGCTCAGCTAGAATGATCTCAAATGCTTTGAAGTGGCAACCAAAACCCGAAAGACGCAGAAGGAAGTGGGGTACTACTGTTTGAATGGATCAAAGAATAGCCAAAATGGCAAATGCTCAGCCAATGATCACCTCCTGAAAGATCAAAGAAGATGTGAAGTTACCAGGGAGTACTAGTGGATTATTAGGTGAAGCCAAGTTACCAGCAAGAACTCCCCGCAGTCCCACTGTTGAAAAAAAACACATGTCCTGAATAGGTTAAAACTTGCCAAGAAACACATTAACTGACCCAAAGAAAAATGACACAACATTTTGTAGACTGATAAAAGCAAAATTGTTTTTGGGTCTAGTGACCGCAGACAGTATGTCAGACGACCCCCGAGCACTGAATTCAAGCCACATACACTGAAGACGGTAAAGCATGGTCGTGCAAAAATCATGATATGGGGATGTTTCTCATACCATGGCGTTGGGCCTATTTATCGCATACAAGGGATCATGGATCAGTTTGAATATACCAAATTACTTGTGATGATATTGCCTTATGCCGAAGAAATGCCCTTGAAATGGGTGTTTCAACGACATTGAGCCAAAACACACCAGTAAGCGAACAACTTCTTGGTTAGAGACTAACAGGATTAAGGTAATGGAGTGGCCAGCTCAATCCCCTGACCTCAATCCCATAGAGAATTTGTGAGGTGACACAAAAAATGTGGTTTATGAGGCAAAACCCAAAAATGCATAAGAACTGTGGAATGTCGTCCAATCTTCCTGGACTGGAATACCTGTTCAGAGGTGCCAGAAGTTGGTCGACTCCATGCAACCCAGATGTCAAGCAGTCCTCAGAAACAACGGTTATGCCACTAAATATTAGCTCAGTAAAGTGAAATCTGAAACATTTTTTTCAGTTTATACAGTAAATTTGAGTTTTTAAAGAAAAATGCTGGCACTGCTATTTTTTTGAACAGCCTAATATTCAGTTTCCCTTACTTTCTGTAAATAATTAACATAAACTGGACACATTTTGTTATGGTTTGGATTTGGAATTGAATGTGTAGTATTTCCAATGCATTTGCATTTAGGAAAATAAAACTTATTATAATGATTTTGCTTTTTTAAACTCAGTTATTAATTTTTTTTAACACTACTGTACATGTACACATCACAGACACACACTAACATGCACATTACACACACACACACACACACACACACACACACACACACACACACACACACACACACACACACACACACACACACACTCTCTAGAAGTTCAGCAGCTTGATGGGGTTAGAGCCTCCTCTCCAGCATATCTGCTCACATCCAGGCACTGTGCCTGCAGACACTCTACCCTGCCCCCTCCCTCACATCCCGACTGCTAAGCTGTATCATATTACAGCAGGAAGAGAGGTTCTTGTGAAGAGTAGGGAAGGGGGGGGGAGCTTTTAAGGGAGCAGAGGAAGTTTTATTAAAACGGGAAATCCACTACCAGACAACCGATGACTTATCCACTGGATAGGTGTAAAGGATCTGCCAGACACAGCTTCTGTCAATGCCCATAGGTAATCAGTCGGCACCTGCTTCTATGTCTGTGAGACTGACTCCATCTTCCACCACTCAGGATGGCAGGCTTAGGAGTGGGAGAGCCTATCACAGCCTGGCCAGACGGAGCTAGCTCCCGCCCTCTGTCTATTTATACCTGCCTTTCCTGTTCCTCCTTTGCTTGTGATTCTTCTCTGCTGGTTTCCTGGCCCTGCTGCAGCTTCTTGAACTACTGACCCTCTGCTTGTTTGACCTTGGCTTTACTGACCACTCTTCTGCTCTGCGTTTTGTACCTCGCTCATCTCCTGGTTTGACTCGGCTTGTTCACCTCGCTTGTTGCTCACAGTGTTCCCGTAGGCAACTTCCCCATTTCCCCGGGTTCTTTGTACCTTTGTCTGTTTGTCTGTCGTGCACCTATTGAGTGTAGGGACCGTCGCCCAGTTGTACCCCGTCACCTAGGGCGGGTCGTTGCAAGTAGGCAGGGACGGAGTGGCTGGTAGATTAGGGCTCATCGGTCTGTCTGTCTCCCTACCCCATCATTACATAATCACAAGCCCATATACCTAGTCTACCCTGGTCCCTGACACTCTATGGACCGCCTTGAGACCCTGGCTCAGCAAATGCAGGGCCTCTACCTACAGGTCCAGGCCCTGGCTCAGAGGGACAACCAGACTGATGCTACCCTGATAGTGCCCCTCACCTCACCTCTTGAACCCCACCTCAAGTTGCCTCATCGGTTCTCAGGGGACCGGAAGACTTTTTTCTCCTTTCGGGAGAGATGTAGGCACTATTTTCGCTTAAAGCCCCACTCCTCTGGTTCTGAGAGCCAGCGGGTGGGTATAATTATGTCCCGGCTCCAGGGCAGGCCCCAAGAATGGGCCTTCTCCTTGGCTCCTGACGCCCCTGAACTTTCCTCCGTTGATCTTTTCATTTCTGCTCTCGGGCTCATTTATGACGAGACGGACAAGACTGCCTTTGCCGAGAGTCAGCTGGTGACATTACGTCAGGGTGAGAGACCTGTTGAGGAGTATTGTTCTGACTTTAGGAAGTGGTGTGTAGCTTCTCGGTGGAATGACCCTGCCTTAAGGTGCCAGTTTAGATTGGGTCTGTCGAACGCCCTGAAAGACCTGCTAGTTAGCTATCCCTCTTCTGACTCCCTAGATCAGGTTATGGCTTTAGCGGTACGACTTGACCGACGTCTCAGGGAACGACGACTTGAACGTTTTTGTGTTTTCTCCTCTGACTCCCCCATGATGCCTCCCGAGGTTCCGTTGCTTCGTTCTTCCACGGAAGACTCGGAGGTACCTATGCAACTCGGGGCCTCCGTGTCCCCCCAACAACGTAGAGAGTTCCGCAGGAAGAATGGTCTCTGCTTCTACTGTGGGGATGACAAGCATCAAGTGAACAAATGTCCAAGGCGTAAGAATAACCAGTCGGAGGAACTTCCGCGCCTAAGTGACCATCGGGGAGGTCACTTGGGCGCACAGGTATTTCCCGTAAATATAAAAACGTAATAAAATCTTGCTCCCCTTTCAGGTCTCTTTTGGTGGTAGGTCTGCTACCGGCAGTGCCTTCGTGGATTCAGGGTCTTCTGCTAATATTATGTCTGTGGAATTTGCTATGTCTCTATCTATGCCATTGATTGATTTGCCTAAACCTGTCCCGGTAGTGGGTATCGACTCCACTCCTCTTGCTAAGGGTATGTTCACACACACTAATTACGTCCGTAAGTGACGGACGTATTTCGGCCGCAAGTTCCAGACCGAACTCAGTGCAGGGAGCCGGGCTCCTAGCATCATACTTATGTACGATGCTAGGAGTCTCTGCCCCGCTGCAGGACAACTGTCCCGTACTGTAATCATGTTTTCAGTACGTGACAGTGTTCCTGCAGCGAGGCAGGGACTCCTAGCATCGTACATAAGTATGATGCTAGGAGCCCGGCTCCCTGCACTGTGTTCGGTCTGGGACTTGCGGCCGAAATACGTCCGGCACTTACGGACGTAATTAGTGTGTGTGCACATACCCTAATGGTTATTTTACACAGCATACCCCTGTTTTTGAACTCCTTGTTGGCTCCATGCATTTGGAGCAGTGCTCTGTACTGGTGAGGCAGGGATTATCGTCCGATTTGGTTTTAGGCCTTCCCTGGTTGCAGTTGCATAATCCCACGTTTGACTGGAATACTGGGGATCTTACCAAATGGGGTAATGAATGCATGACATCATGTTTTTCTGTTAATTCTATTTCTCCCCCCGAGAAGGTGAACACTCTACCTGAGTTTGTTCAGGACTTCGCTGATGTTTTCTCTAAAGAGGCCTCCGAAGTGTTACCTCCTCATAGAGAATACGATTGCGCAATTGATTTGGTACCAGGAGCTCAGCTCCCTAAGGGTAGGGCTGGGTCTGAAAATATTAAGGCTGATGCACTGTCGCGTAGCTTCATGGCCAGCCCTCCTTTGGAGGAAGATCCTGCTTGTGTTTTGCCTCCAGGTATAATCATTTCCTCTATTGATTCTGATTTAGTCTCTGAAATTGCGGCTGATCAAGGTTCAGCTCCCGGGAACCTTCCTGAGAACAAGTTGTTTGTTCCCCTGCAATTCCGGCTAAGGGTACTTAGGGAAAATCATGACTCCACACTATCTGGTCATCCAGGCATCCTTGGTACCAAGCACCTCATTGCCAGAAACTATTGGTGGCCTGGGTTGCCTAAAGACGTTAAGGCCTACGTCGCCGCTTGTGAAGTTTGTGCTAGGTCCAAGACTCCCAGGTCCCGACCAGCGGGCTTACTATGTTCTTTGCCCATTCCCCAGAGACCTTGGACCCATATCTCCATGGATTTTATCTCCGATTTGCCTCCATCTCAAGGCAAGTCGGTGGTGTGGGTTGTAGTAGACCGCTTCAGTAAGATGTGCCACTTTGTGCCCCTCAAGAAACTACCCAATGCTAAGACGTTAGCTACCTTGTTTGTCAAACACATCCTGCGTCTCCATGGGGTCCCTGTCAATATTGTTTCTGACAGAGGGGTACAATTTGTTTCATTGTTTTGGAGAGCTTTCTGTAAAAAGTTGGAGATTGATCTGTCCTTCTCCTCTGCCTTCCATCCTGAAACTAATGGCCAAACTGAGAGGACTAATCAGTCTCTAGAACAATATTTAAGGTGTTTTATCTCTGACAGTCATTATGATTGAGTCTCATTCATTCCCCTCGCCGAATTTACCCTTAATAACCGGGTCAGTAACTCGTCAGGGGTCTCCCCCTTTTTCTGTAATTTTGGGTTTAATCCACGGTTCTCCTCCGTTTCACCTGGTAGTTCCAACAATCCCGAGGTAGAGGTCGTTCATCGGGAACTGTGCACAGTCTGGGCCCAGGTTCAGAAGAACCTAGAGGCGTCCCAGAGCATACAAAAGATTCAGGCAGATAGAAGACGTTCTGCTAACCCCTTGTTTGTGGTCAGGGATCTGGTGTGGCTATCGTCAAAAAATTTGCGCCTTAGGGTATGTGCACACACACTATTTACGTCCGTAATTGACGGACGTATTTCGGCCGCAAGTCCCGGACCGAACACAGTGCAGGGAGCCGGGCTCCTAGCATCATACTTATGTACGATGCTAGGAGTCCCTGCCTCTCCGTGGAACTGCTGTCCCGTACTGAAAACATGATTACAGTACGGGACAGTTGTCCTGCAGCGAGGCAGGGACTCCTAGCGTCGTACATAAGTATGATGCTAGGAGCCCGGCTCCCTGCACTGTGTTCGGTCCGGTACTTGCGGCCGAAATACGTCCGTCAATTACGGACGTAATTAGTGTGTGTGCACATACCCTTAAAGTCCCGTCCAAGAAGTTTGCTCCCCGGTTTATAGGGCCGTACAAGGTCATTGAAGCCCTGTCTCCTTCCGACTGGAGTTGCCCCTGTCTTTTCGAGTACACTACGTGTTTCATGCCTCCCTCCTTAAACGCTGCTCCCCGTCCTTGGCTCCCTCGAAGAAACCTCCGGTCCCTGTTCTCACCCTTGAGGGGGTAGAATTCGAGGTGGCCAAGATTGTGGACAGCAGGATGGTCCAAGGCTCCCTCCAGTACCTGGTCCATTGGAGAGGATACGAGCCTGAGGAGAGGACTTGGCTAACCGCCCGGGATGTTCGCGCTGGGGTATTGGTCAGGAGGTTCCACCTTCGTTTCCCCAATAAACCAGGTCCACCTAGAAAGGGTCCGGTGGCCCCTCATAAAAGGGGGGGTACTGTAAAGGATCTGCCAGACACAGCTTCTGTGTCAACGCCCATAGGTAATCAGTCTGCACCTGCTTCTATGTCTGTGAGACTGACTCCATCTTCCACCACTCAGGATGGCAGGCTTAGGAGTGGGAGAGCCTATCACAGCCTGGCCAGACGGAGCTAGCTCCCGCCCTCTGTCTATTTATACCTGCCTTTCCTGTTCCTCCTTTGCTTGTGATTCTTCTCTGCTGGTTTCCTGGCCCACTCTTTGGCTCTGCGTTTTGTACCTCGCTCATCTCCTGATTTGACTCGGCTCGTTCACCTCGCTTGTTGCTCACGGTGTTCCCGTGGGCAACTTCCCCATTTCCCAGGCTTCTTTGTACCCTTGTCTGTCGTGCACCTATTGAGTGTAGGGACCATCGCCCAGTTGTACCCCGTCGCCTAGGACGGGTCGTTGCAAGTAGGCAGGGACTGAGTGGCGGGTAGATTAGGGCTCACCGGTCTGTCTCCCTACCCCATCATTACATAGGTCATCAGTATATCATCGTTGCGGGTCCGATAAATCGGACCGATCAGCTGCTTCTCCGGGCACTAGATGTCATTGCACAGTATGCTATGTACGGAGTCGGAAGAAGTTTGCTCCGTACATTGCATAGTGGACGTGCTGCCGAACTGCAGCTCTGCTCTTATTCACTTGAATAGGAGTAGAGCTGCAGTACTTCAAGCTCGGCCACTATTCCATGGCCCAAGCTATCTGCTTCCGGCATGTACATCCGGACCCCCACTGATAATATACCGATTTCCTATCCGGTGGATAGGTAATCAGTTGTCCAGAAGTGGACAACCCCTTTAAGATAGCAGCCTATGTGCAGGAGAGCAGTTAATCTCAGTGGCTGGATGACAGGATGCGCCCCTGCCCCTAGAGTTCCTGAGCAGCATCAGGAATTGTCCCCCTAAAGAACTAGAGCCCTGGGAAAAGAAAAGTGAGTGATGGATTTGTACTACAACACAACAGTATCTGTATCAGAGTGCACCCTGAAAATCAGTTTGTACCCCACAATCACTATAATAGAGTACAGCTCAGATACAATGCCTTCTAGATTTGCGCAGTTTTAGGATGTATTCACATGCGCAGGTTTTGTTCAGGTTTTTTTATGCCGTTTTCAGAGCCAAAACCAGGAGTTGATTTAAAGAGGCTCTGTCACCAGATTTTGCAACCCCTATCTGCTATTGCAGCAGATAGGCGCTGCAATGTAAATTACAGTAACGTTTTTATTTTTTAAAAAACGAGCATTTTTGGCCAAGTTATGACCATTTTTGTTGTTATGCAAATGAGGCTTGCAAAAGTCCAAGTGGGAGTGTATTATGTGCGTACATCGGGGCGTTTTTAATACTTTTACTAGCTGGGCGTTCTGATGAGAAGTATCATCAACTTCTCTTCAGAACGCCCAGCTTCTGACAGTGCAGACACAGCCGTGTTCTCGAGAGATCACGCTGTGTCGTCACTCACAGGTCCTGCATCGTGTCAGACGAGCGAGGACACATCGGCACCAGAGGCTTCAGTTGATTCTGCAGCAGCATCGGCGTTAGCAGGTAAGTCGATGTAGCTACTTACCTGCAAACGCTGATGCTGCTGCAGAATCAACTGTAGCCTCTGGTGCCGATGTGGCCGACACGATGCAGGACCTGTGAGTGCCGTCACAGATCTGCACTGCCAGAAGCTGGGCGTTCTGAAGAGAAGTGGATGATACTTCTCATCAGAACGCCCAGCTAGTAAAAGTATTAAAAACACCCCGATGTACGCACATAATACACGCCCGACTTTTGCAAGCCTCATTTGCATAACTACAAAAATGGTCATAACTTGGCCAAAAATGCTCGTTTTTTAAAAATAAAAACGTTACTGTATTCTACATTGCAGCGCCTATCTGCTGCAATAGCAGATAGGGGTTGCAAAATCTGGTGACAGAGTCTCTTTAAGTAAGAGAAGTAGTATCTTGCCTTTTATACTTTATCTCCCTTTACGATACACTCCTGCTTTTAAAAGACCTTTTACACAGGCCAATAATCGGGCAAACGAGAGTTCACAGTACGTTCGTTCCCGATCATTGCCCTGTGTAAACGTAGCAACGATCAGCTGATGAACGAGCAGGCACTCATTTATCGGCTGATTGTATCGTTTATGCAGCCGAAAATAAATATAGTTGTCGACAGCACATCTCCCTGTGTAAATATGTGCTGCTGACATGATAGAGATGTATGGGGATGAGCGATCCTAGTAATGATACATAGCTCCTTGTGAAAGGAGCAAACGTGCACTGATCAACGAGTGAGATCAATTAAATAAAGTTGAATCCAATGCTGAAGCAAGGAACAGTCAGCTCCCTGCTTTAGCATTTACGGTGCGAAGCGGCGTGAGCCACTCGGCACAGACAGGTGCGATGCAGTGACGTCATCACGCCTGTCTGTCATCGAGGACTGCTCGGGCACAGCGCTACTTTAAGCGTTAAGCCCGGGAAAGCCATTGACGTCACTGTCCATATATGGACAGTGATGTCGGGATTTCAACTGCGGAGTGCCCGGCCAGAGCAATACAAGCAGGGAAAGTCCTTGACATCCCTGTACGTGGCTCCTCCGGGAGCAGATTCCCCCGGCCAGAGCATTGCCGGCGCTCTGTTGGGAATTCCGGCACCTCAGGGCCCCAAATATCACTGTTCATATATGGACAGTGATGTCAGGGGCTCCGTTCTTGCCAGGGATTCCGGCATCTTAAATGTATACAGTATATACGGCGGATGTTTGAAAGGGTTTTTTTTAAAAAGCAAAAAAAAACAAAAAAAAAAACAACAACTATACCAATTTGGTTATTTATGTCACACAGTAAACAGCATAAATTTAGGACGCAGAACAGAATGAAAGTTTTTTTTCCATTACCCTTAAAGTTTTTGAGGCTGGTAAAAAAATGGGATGAATTTCATGCGTCCCCTTCAAGCATTTGTTTTGTTTTTATTTATACATTTGTAACGTGTTAACCCCTTAGTGACCACCAATACGCCTTTTAACGTTCCTCACTAAGGGGCCTTAGGCTAGGCTGACGCCTTTTCACGTTTGTCTAGTCTAAGTCCTGCACGGGTCTCCTGTGCAGGCTGGAGCCGGGGCTCAGCTGTCTGATGACAGCTGAGCTCCTGCTCCAACGCCCGCGATCGAAGTTTACTTCGATCGCGGCCGTTTAACCCGTTAAATGCCGCCAATAGCGACCGCGGCATTTAACTTTGTTTACAGAGGGAGTGAGCTCCCTCTGTCACCCATCGGCGGCCCGCAAATGCAATCGCGGGTCTCCGATGGGGTGTCATGGCAGCCGGGGCCTTGATAAAAGCCCCCAGGTCTGCCCTGAACATATGCCTGTTAGGACGCAACAGAGGCACGTCCTAATAGATTGCCTGTCAGATTTACACTGATAGGCAATAATGCTCTGGTATACGAAGTATACCAGAGCATTAGAGCAGGGATCGGAAGATCGCACAGTAAAGTCCCCTAGTGGGACTAATAAAATAAGTCACTAATGTGAAATAAAGATTATTAATAAAAAGTACAGTAAAAAAATAAATAAAACCATTTTTTTCCATAAAAAGTGGTTTTATTTAGTAAAAGTGTAAAACACTAAATAAAAGTACACATATATGGCATCGCCGTGACCGTAATGACTCCATTAATAAAGTTAATATGTAATTTAAACCGCAAGGTGAACACCGTAAAAAAAAACCGCAAAAAACAATGACGAAATTGCAATTTTTTTCCATTGCCCCCAAAAAAAGTCATAATAAAAATGAATCAATAAGTCCCATGCACCCCAAAACAGTACCAATCAAAACTACGTTTCATCCCGCAAAAAACAAGTCGAAAAAATCACTACATTGATGGAAAAATAAAAAAAAAGTTACGGCTCTTGGAAAGCAACGATGCAAAAACAAATAATTTTAGTTCAAAAGTGTTATTGTGCAAAAGTTGTAAAACATAAAAATTACTCTACATATGTGGTATCGCCGTAATCGTTTTTTTTATAATCCCCCCAAAAAAAGTTAATAAAAGTTAATAAAAAAATTATATGTACCCTAAAATGGTGCTATTAAAAAGTACAACTAATCCCGCAAAAAACAAGTCCTCATACAGCTATGTAGACGAAAAAAAAAAAAAAAAGTTATAGCTCTTTGAATGCGACTAAAATAGCTTGGTCATTAGGGTCTAAAATGGGCTGGTCACTAAGGGGTTAAAGAGGCTCTGTCACCAGATTTTCAAACCCCTATCTCCTATTGCAGTTGATCGGCGCTGCAATGTAGATAACAGTAACGTTTTTCTTTTTCAAAAACGATAATTTTTGGCCAAGTTATGAGCATTTTTATATTTATGCAAATGAGCCTTTCTTATGGACAACTGGGCGTTTTTAATCTTATTTCCAACTGGGCGTGTATTGTGTTTGTTACATCTGGGCGTGTTTACTTGTTTTACTAGCTGGGCGTTGTGAATGGAAGTGTATGATGCTGACGAATCAGCATCATCCACTTCTCTTCGTTACCACCCAGCTTCTGGCAGTTCACAGACACACAACGTGTCCTCGCTCGTCCGACTCGATGAAGTTCCTGTGGGAGGAAGTGAGTGACGTCACAGCGTGATCTCGCGAGGACACGCTGTGTGTCTGTGCACGGCCAGAAGCTGGGTGGTAACGAAGAGAAGTGGCCAATTGTCCATAAGAAAGGCTCATTTGCATAAATATAAAAATGCTCATAACTTGGCCAAAAATGCTAGTTTTTTTTTACAAAGAAAAACGTTACTGTTATCTACATTGCAGCGCCGATCAGCTGCAATAGGAGATAGGGGTTTGAAAATCTGGTGACAGAGCCTCTTTAACTCCATACCTAGAGCGCTCTGCGTTTTAAAAATCCACAAAGACCTAAAGGCTATGTTCACACAGAGTTTTTTGACGTGGAAACCGCGCTGCAAAACTCGTCAAAAACGGCCCAAAAATGCCTCCCATTGATTTCAATGGGAGGCGGAGGCGTCTTTTTTCCCCAAGAGCGGTAAAACCGTCTCACTATCGTTGGGCGTTTACGCCTCTGACCTCCCATTGACATCAATGGGAGGCAGAGACAGCGTATTTCACAGCGTTTTATGCCCGCGGCGCTCAATTGCCAAAAATCGTCGTGCAGGGAGAGGAAAATCTGCCTCAAACTTCCAAACTGAATTTTGAGCCAGAAATTCCGCTTGCAAATAAATTCTGTGTGAACATAGCCAAAGAATGCACCAAAAGTGAAGGAAAATGGCACAAACAAAAAAGCATTGTTTGTAGTGTGTTTTATATTTCACTATTGACTTTCAGCAAGCAATTGGCCTGTTTGTTTTTCTTAAAAAAAATTAAAAAAAAACAACAACAAAGGCCAGCACTGCACTGCAAAGCATTTTTTTTAAAAAACAACAACAAAAAAACGCTATGTGTGATGGCTTCCTTTTTTGTGCGGCTTTTTTTTGGCCCCAAAAGACTCATGTAATCAGCCTTTGATTCCCAGCATTTTTTGGAGCTAGTTTTCAAAGCATTTCTATCTTTAAAAGCGTTTTTGAAGCGTATTTTCTAAGCGCTTTTTTTTATTTTATTTTTTTTTAAGTGTCAACGGGAAAAATCAGCTTGTAAAACATCTGGTTTACAAAGCTTATTTTTACTAGGTGTTTTTTGTAATTTAGCAATGTAAAAATACGCTTCATATGAACTACACAGCGTATTTCCCATTAAAGTCAACGGGAAGCTGTTTGAAGGCGTATTTCAGCGTGAAATATAAGCATTCTACACTCCAAAATACGCCTGAAAATATGTTGTGTGAACATGACCTAAAAATTCCCTATGGACTTCGAGCTAACATCTGGCCATAGTGTTTTTTTGGTGCAAAAGTGTGTCGCTATTTCTAAAAAGCCTGCA
Organism: Rhinoderma darwinii; assembly: GCF_050947455.1. NCBI lineage: Eukaryota > Metazoa > Chordata > Amphibia > Anura > Rhinodermatidae > Rhinoderma > Rhinoderma darwinii. The sequence goes on from NW_027463830.1 coordinate 71,471, forward strand.
TATAAACCTGGATTTTAATACTCAAAACTTCGAATCTGTAGAGATTTTTTTTTTTCTCTTTTTACTGGGAAGCAAATAGCTGCTCACTATTAACAGCTAAGGCTTCGATCACATCCTTGTCAAGGCTCCGTTTCGACGGAGCTTTCCGTCGGAACGGAGACCTGACGGACAAACAGAAACCACAGGTTTCCGTTTCCATCACTATTGATTTCAATGGTGACGGATCGGTGCCAATGGTTTCCGTATGTCTCGGTTGTGCAAGGGTTCCGTAGTTTTGACAGGATCGACTACAGAGCCCTGACGCAAGCCTAAACTCAAGCAATGACTATTCAGCCTCTGGAATTTTCCAAGACCAGGAAAACCAATACTGCCCATTTCTGGACTAAAGACAATTTATTTATTCTTTGTGAGAGATACTGAATGGACAATTTAGATCAGAAAAAAAAAAGGAAACATTATTTAGAGCAAACACAAATTTTATCGTGTACAGGCATGAATAAAACTCAAATTTACAGCAGCTGGTATCTGTATATCATTACAGTTTATACAGCAGAGCTTTATAAAACACATCAATCTTTATAGATGAAACCAGAAATATTATTGTAAATCATAATATTTACAGTGCCAAATTCCATCTATGCAGTGATAGCTCAATATAACATAAAGGGGGACATTTCTAAAAACTAGTACAAACAAGAACGGTGGTGTCATCCATAGTGACTAGGTAGGTTGGAAATAAAAACTGGGACGTGACTGGTTGCTATAAGCATCACCACTTTTCCTTTGCACTAGGGCTAGATTTTATAAGCCTCCCCACTGTTTTATATACAGCAAATTTATACACACAACACTATAAACACAATTTAATTTGCATTCATGACTAAATCGTATTCATAGTCAACCAGGACTAACTTTGCTCCATGCCAGCCATAAGAGATAAAGCCAACGATTCCACTGTGACAAAAACAAAACAAAAAAAACAACTCAGTTGTAGCATCTAAAAGGTTGTTTTACAATATTTAAAGTGGTTTAAAGTGGGATACCTGCCATAAGAGACCAAACCAACTCCACCCACAGGTATGTGATAGCTGTAGACAGGACTACCCATAAACAGGCAAGTTTGACTCAGCTGAGCTTGTATGTTATAGAGGGAGATAAGGGTGTGTATAGTGTTGCTATTCTGCCTTATTTAGGCCCCAGCATTATAATAACCCTGTCATCTGTCATTAAATAATCCACCCGCTGCGGATCCTATCCCAGTTTACAGAGAAAAGCATTTCCACTAACTATGAAAAATCCAACCTGTTGAACCCTTCTTTCCCCCAGGAGAGTGACAGGCATTTTTTGAACCCTGAAAGAAAAGATTCTAAAGGTCTATGGCAAGCTTTAGAATTGGAAGGACTCTCAAAAGAAAAAGGGGAGGAAGAGGTTCAATCTCTAGCCAAAGAGAAGTGATCAGATTTTTGGCTGGTGATTGACTTATATTGGAGCATATATACAATAGGTCTCTCATTAAGGCATAACCTTGACAGATATAGTGAAATGTCAATACAGAGATGAATAGTCTCCATAAGTAGGTCTGCTTATGTAGACATAAGGCACCAAATCAGACTTTTCTAGCAAATATTTAATAAAGTACAAAATATATGCTCTATACTTACAGTGTGGAAACGACCCTCTGCAGACTGCTTTATTTAATACTTTCACAAGAAACTTGTGACAATTTGTAAAATCAGATTCCATCTTTAGGATAGATTCTGCCCTTGATAAAAAAAAACTAAAAAAAAAAAACGGCATTAAATATATTAGCACAAGAGGTTTACTAATTTTACATGCACACCGTGGGGAGTATATTAAGACTGGGCCAAGTCTTAAATTAAATTTACAGTGCATTCGGAAAGTCTTCAGACCCTTTCACTTTTTTCACATATTGTGACGTAGAGGCCCTGTGCTAAAAAAAAATTTTAAAAAAAAAATCTATATTTTTCCCATCATTCTGCACTCAATACCCCATAATGACAAAGTGGAAAAAGAATTTTAGAAATTTTTGCACATTTATTACAAATAAAAAAAACTAAAATTTCGCATGGACATAAGTATTCAGACCCTTTGCTATGACACTTGTAAATTTCCTTTGGGCACTTTCCTTTCCTCTAGATCATCTTTGAAATGTTTCTACACTTTGATTGGAATCCACCTCGGGTAGATTCGCTTGATTGGACATGATTTGGAAATACACCCGTTTATAGAATGTCTCACAGCTGACAATGCATATTAGAGGAAAAACCAAGCCGTGAGGAGGAAAGAACTGCCTGTAGAGCTCCGAGACATAATTGTGTGGATGCACAAATCTGGAGAAGGGTACAAAAAAAATTATGCTGCACTCAAAAGTTCCCAAGAGCACATTGGCATCCATAATTCTTAAAAGGAAGAAGTTTGGAACAACCTCTTCCTAGAGCTGGCCGCCCCACCAAACTAAGTAATCGAGGGAGTAGAGCCTTGGTAAGAGAGGTGACCAAGAACCCAATGGTTACTATGGCGGAGCTCCAAAGATCATGTGTGCATATGGGAGAAACTTCCAGAAGGTCAACCATCACTGCTCATCACCTGCACAATACCAACCCTACAGTGGTGGCAGCATCATGCTGTGGGGGTGTTTTTCAGCACCTGGGACAAGGAGACTGGTCAGAGTTGAGGGAAAGACGAATGGAGATATTCTTCATGAAAACCTGATCCAGAGTGCTCTGGACCTCAGACTGGGCTGAAGGTTCACCTTCCACTCAACAATGACCCTAAGCCAAGACGACACAGGAGTGTCTTAGGGACAACTCTGTGAATGTCCTTGCATGGCCCAGCCAGAGCCCTAACTTAAACCCAACTGAACATTTCTAGAGAGATCTCAAAATGTTATCACTGCCAAAGGTACTTCAACGAAATGCTGAGTAAAGGGTCTGAATACTTATGTCAATGCAATGTTTTTCCTTTTCAATAAATTAGCAAAGATCACTAACATTCTGTTTTTAATTTGTCATTATAGGGCATTGAGCGGAGGATGATAAAAAAATAAATCTGTTTTTTCCCCCATTTTAGCACGAGGCCTCAACATAACAAAATATGAAAAAAGTGAAATGGCCTGAAGACTTTCCGAATGCATTGTAGGTTGGTAGGAAACACCAAATTTACTGAGCGGTGCACATCTTTGGCAGTTCGTGTGACAGAAATGCAAACCTACACCTACTATGAGCAGGTGTAAAACTTGCGCCATAACTTATGCCAGTTCTGGCGTAAGTTACGGTAAAGCCGTTGTGCCCCTTCCGGAAAGTAGCGAGAGAAGTAAAAAGTCACAAATTGTAGTGCAACTATGGCGTGCGCCAAAATTTGCAACTATTTAACGCCAGTAAACTGGCGTAAACCTTTTAATGTATTCCCCCCAGCATGTTTCTAGCACAGACTGTACATCTGACGAGTCGGATTTATTTGTCCATTGCTTTAAAACGTCCAACTGATAAATCAATAAGCTGAAGATTACACTACTAGTTTAAAAGAGTTGTGAAGCTACGGATGCAATTCATTGTCAATTCTATGCTAAGGGACAATAATTTTTGTTAAAATGTCTTGTTTCACAATTAACCCCTTAGTTACCACCAATGCGCCTTTTCACGGCGGTCACTAAGGGGCCTTTGGCTTCACTGCCGATTTTCTGACGACAGCCAGGCTCCTGCTCCAATGGTAGCAATCGAAGTTTACTTAGAACGCGCCCGTTTAAGCCGTTAAATGCTGCGGTCAATAGCGACCGCAGCATTTAACTTGTTTACAGAGGGAGGAAGCTCCCACTCTATCCCATCAGCGGCTTGCAAATGCAATCGCGGGCCTCCGATGGGGTGTCTTGGCAGCCAGGGGCCTAACAAAGGCCACCAGGTCTGCCCTGGCTATATGCCAACTAGGCCGTGCCAAAGGCACGTCCGAATAGATTTCCTGTCAGTTTTACACTGACCGGCAATAATAATTTTGTATACGAAGTATACCAAAGCATTATATCTGCGTTCTAAACATTGTATAGTGAAGTCCTCTAGTGTGCCTAAAAAACATAAGTAATAAATGTTAAATAAAAATTACAGTAAAAAAACAAAACATTTTTTCCATTAAAAAAAGCAGTTTTATTTAGTAAAAGTGTAAAAAAGTAAATAAAAGTACAGATATATGGTATGGCTGCAACCGTAACGACCCAAACAATAAAGTTAACTTGTAATTTAAACCGCAAGGTGAACGCCGTAAAAAAAAGAACCGCAAAAAAAGATCGATTACTTACCGGTAATCTGTTTTTCAAGAACCTAAGACCGCACCCCTGGAGAGACGTCCGAGGAGAGACGTCCCATCCGCTGGACAGGAAACCTGAGGATATAAAATGGACACACCTCTCCACACACCCAGTCTTTAGGAAGAACTCAGGATGAGAAGTAGTTTAGTTTGTATGTGTGCTTTTTTTTTTTTTTTTGGTGAAAGTCCCTCACACCTTAATATGTACAATATTTACAGGGATGCTCAAATTAAGGGTAGCGATCCAGTTTATGAGGGTCATGTACTACAGACATGGGAGGGTAACAGCGGGGTGCTGTCATAGGTTCTTGAAAAACAGATTACCGGTAAGTAATCGATCTTTTACCTATTCACCTATGACAGCACCCCTGGAGATTTAAAATAGAAATCATTATTTCTAGGGTGGGACCACAGCTTGTAGTACCTTTCTACCGAAGGCCAAGTCAGAGGCTGTATGTAGTTGTAATCTGTAGTGTTTAAAGAAGGTGTGAGGAGAACTCCATGTGGCAGCCTTACATATTTGGTCTAGGGATGCATCTGCTCTTTCTGCCCATGAAGTGGATACGGCCCTAGTGGAGTGTGCCCCGAAGAATTCTGGGGGTTTGAGTTTTTGGTTTATGTAGGCTAGCCGTATGGCCTGCTTGATCCACCTTGCTATGGTAGCTTTGCTGGCTGCTGAACCCTTATTGTGACCATGAAACTGGATAAACAAATTTTGTGATGATCTCAGATCTTGGGTAACCTTTAGGTACTGGACTAGACATCTTCTTACGTCTAGGCAGTTAAACTGTTGTTCCCTCTGATTCTTTGGAGAGTCACAAAAGGAGGGAAGGACAATGTCTTGGTTTAGGTGAAAAGGGTGAAACCACTTTAGGAAGGAATTCTGGTAGGGTTTTTAAGATGACTATCATCTAGTAGTAGGGTATGTGGAGGAAAGGCAGAGAGGGCCTGGATCTCGCTCACTCTACGGGCTGATGTAATGGCTAATAGAAAGGTCATTTTGAGTGTTAGCATCTTCCAGGAAATAGAGTCTATGGGTTCAAAGGGTGGTTTCATCAAAGCCTGGAGAACGAGGTTTAAGTCCCAGGGAGGAACAGGGGACCTTATCTGGGGTTTAAGTCTGCAGGCGGCCGCTAGGAATCTTTTGATCCAGGGGTGTTCTGCTAATTTAAAATTGAAAAAGGAACTTAAAGCCGAAATCTGAACCTTTAATATAGTAGGCCTAAGGTTCTTTTTTAGTCCCGCCTGGAGAAAATCCAATATTAGGGGAATATCTGGATTGGTTAAAGGATTAACCTCCCTGCCTGCGAAGTTTAAGAATGCGTTCCATGACCTCATATATATTTTTGAGGTAATCGGTTTCCTACTAGCTAGTAGGGTGGAGATGACTGATTCTGAAAATCCTCTCTGCCTAAGGATTATCCTTTCAGTTTCCATGCTGTCAAGTGCAGCCTCTGAATATCTGGGTGTAATACTGGGCCCTGATATAGAAGATCTGGCCTGTCTGGAAGAACCCATGGTTGGTGTGATGACATTTTTCTTAGCTACGTGAACCATGGTCTCTTTGGCCAGAAGGGGTCTATCAGTATCACGCTGGCCCTGTCTCTGTCTTCTCTGATCTTTTTTAAGACTCTTGGGAGTAGGTCCAGGGGGGGGGGGGAAGCGTAGCCTCTCTCTAGACTCCAGCACTGGGAGAGTGCGTCTATTGCTGTTGGGTGATCTGAGGGATTTAGGGAGAAGAACCTCTGGGTTTTTCTGTTTCTTTTGGATGCGAACAGATCTATGGATGGGGTTCCCCATCTGAGAATGACCTCCTGAAATACTGTGGTGTTCAGGCACCATTCTGATTGGTGAAGCCTTTCCCGGCTTAGGAAATCTGCCACCAGGTTGTCCTTCCCTCTGAGATGAACAGCTGATCGAGTCAACAGGTGGTGTTCTGGCAGAGAAAATATCTGTGTGGCTAGGCCCATCAGTGAGGCCGATCTCGTACCCCCTTGTCGGTTTATATAGGATACTGTAGTTGTGTTGTCCGAATAGATCTTTAGGTGCTGACCTAAGATTGCCTGTATGGATCCCTTCAGGGCCTGAAGAACTGCTGCTAGTTCCCTGAAGTTGGAGGATCTGAGAGCGGTCTGCTGGTCCCACTGACCCTGAAGAAAAGATGAGTCGTAATGGGCTCCCCACCCCCAGGGACTCGCATCTGTGGTCATATTGAGAGTAGGGGTTAACCTCCATGGAATACCCCTTGTGAGATTTGCCCTGTTTAACCACCATCTGAGGGACAGCCTTGCTGTGGAAGAGATGTGAAAGGGTTGGTCCAGGGAGAAACTGCTCCTGTCCCATTGGTCTAGGATGTCCCACTGCAGTGGTCTGGACTTGAAGTGAGCCCATAGTACGGCTGGGATGCATGATGTCATGAGGCCTAAGACTGACATAGCTTCCCTGAAAGATGTCGTATGGTTCAGGTAGATCTCTGATATCCTGTTCATCAGGGGCCCGATTCTTTCTTCTGGGAGGAAGGTCATCTGTTTGGAGGAATCCAGCAGGGTTCCTAAGAATATACATCTTTTCGATGGATTTAAATTTGATTTCTTTAAATTTATGTTCCATCCTAATCTTGTCAGTATATCCCGGACTATCTGTATGTGTAGGGTCAGAGTTGGAACCATTTTTGCTACCACCAGGAAGTCGTCTAGATATGGAATCAGGAGAATGTCGTTCATCCTGATGTATGAGGTCACTTCCGCTATCAGTTTGGAAAATACCCTTGGGGCTTGAGAGATGCCGAAGGGAAGGGCTCTGTATTGTAGGTGGCATACAGACCCGTTGAGTGTTACTGCTACCCTTAGATACTTTTGATGATGGTGACATATGGGTACGTGATAATAGGCATCCTCTAGGTCTATTGAGGCCATCACGCAGTCTTTGGAGAGGAGGTTTATAGTTGACGTGATACTCTCCATGCAGAATTTTTTGTAGGTCAGATAGCAGTTCAGTTTTTTTAGGTTTAGAATGACCCTGTGTTTTCCTCCTGGTTTGTTCACTAGGAAGAGGGGGGAATAAAAGCCCTGACCTATCTCTGTGTCTGGAACCTGTATTAGGACCTCTTTTTTTTTTTTTATAAGTGACATAACTTCTACTTCTAGGATCTTTTGTTGGACTGGGTTCCTTAGGACCCCTGTGGGCTGTGGGAAGGAATCTATCTGGGGGGAGGGTTGTGAACTCTAGTATGTATCCTGTTTTTATGATTCCCAGAATCCAAGGATTCGATGAAATCTTCCGCCAATGTTTGAGGAACAGGGAAAGGCGACCCCCCCCATTGCCCCCTTGGCGTCATTGTTGGTCCCTATTTTTAGGGTCCTTCTGGGGCCTGAAAAGAAAGGACTTGTTTTTTCTTGGAAATCTCGAGGGTCTAAATTCCTGTGCTCTAGGGTTAGCGTACCCCCCTCTTTTGTTACTTGGCCCTCTGGGACGAAACGACTCTCTTGTTGGCCTTGTTTGTGCCGGGAACCCCTTTTTACTGTCTGATGCCTTTTCTAGCATGTCATCAAGTGGGGGCCCGAAAATGTAATCTCCTGAACAGGGGATAGCGCACAGCTTCCCTTTGGATCCGGTGTCCTCTTTCCAGGTCTTTAGCCAGATAGCTCGTCTAGCTGAATTCGCCAGGGCCGCTGATCTGGCGGAAAGGCGTACTGCGTCTACTGAGGCATCTGCCAAGAAGTCTGATGCTTTAGAAAGTGTTGGGAGGGAGGCTAAGATTTGATCCCGAGTAGTCTTGTCTTTCAGATGTACCTCCAGTTGTGCGAGCCACACTTTCAGGGATCTGGCCACGCAGGTGGCTGCAATGGCTGGTTTGAAACCCCCCGTAGAGGCTTCCCAGGTTCTCTTAAGGTAGAATTCGGCCTTTCTATCCATAGGGTCAGACAAGGAGCCTAGGTCTTCAAAAGGAAGGGAGTGTTTCCTTGAGATCTTGGCTACTGGAGCGTCGAGCCTGGGGATGTTATCCCAGTCCCTGCATGAGTCTTTCTCAAAGGGATACTTCCTTTTGAGAAACTTGGGAATGCTTGTCTTTTTATCAGGAGTTTCGCATTCCTTTTTAATAAGGTTAGATATGTTCCTATGGATGGGGAAGGTTCTATTCTTTTTAGGTCCTAGCCCTTGAAACATAATGTCCTGGATGGACCGTGGTTCTTTGGGGTTGTCTATATTCATAGTCGCCTTGACCGTTTTTAGGAGTAGGTCAACATCCTCCGTTGGGAATAGATTTCTCTCTCCCTCCTCCTCACCTGAGGAATTGTAGGAGCTGTACTCCCCTTCTTCGCCTAGCTGGGGGTCCCCTTCAGCTGAGGAATCCGAATCCAACCTGCTAGAAGAGGCTAAACCAAGAAAATATGATCGACTGATGCACATGAGATTAGAGAAAATATACAAATTTTATTGAATAAAAACATGAAAAAATTAATTCACTGTATTGAACGATACATATGATTTGCGCTCCCACAAAATATGAAAAAATTGTAAATTCACTGAAGTGATATATGAGTAAAATATATATCTTTATTTCATAACTCTCTAAAAACAGGGGTACAATCACCACTGTGAAAAGCCCCACCGTGTGTATTAAAAATGTATTAAACAATTACTCCAAGTCCTGATTCAGTTGCGAACCCTCTATGACTGGGTGTACTACAAAGATACCAATCTGGAATCAGCGTTTAAACATTGGTGTAACAGTGGTTTAGACCCTCAAACACACCGGAGCCCGCGATAACCGCACCAAAAACTCCTAATGCTCAGGTACACAACAATGCCACTGTTCCCTACGCTAAAATTCCTCACTTGAAACCAACCCTACGCGTTTCTATACTTATCAGGGGTCTGTAGCTTGGTCACTCTGGCCAGGATGCCAGCGATATTACTTCAACAGCAGATATTCTGCTGTACACCACGGATGCATGCTCGCATAGATATCAGCGGCATGCTTCACTACAGGACTCTGAGTTACTATAACACAACTCCTCCCCCAGGCCTCGGCGGCGCACTCCGAACCAGCCAATCACACTCACCCACCAGATTTGTGACGCCTGACCATGTGACTCCCGGCTGTCATCTGACATACCCGGAAGCAACAGACAACATCAGAACGAACGCGCAGGCGCAGTGGAGGCTGTAGGAACACCTCATTGCCGCACAGGAGCTCATTGTAATCGAGGATAGAGTATAACAATAATAATAAATTTGGATAAATATTGCGGATCAGCTCAAAACCGCAACTGGACTACCATCGATAAAGCACCATCCCTGTAGATACATATTGTATGAATGATTGAGCGATACAATGTCTACCACGCTTTGGAATTTTGAATCACCTACTGAAACGAAGAACCATGCCTCTTAACATTAAATGACATAATGCAAGCTGCTGTACAAGGACTTGGCACAACGGCCATAAATCTGCCTAGAAAACCCTCATGATATACAAACGATAAGGATGCATATTTAGATAAAACAGGCATAATTTGTCTGCTCGTTTAACCCTTCAGGCTGTACACATTCCAATCTATAAATCCATTGGGCTTCTTTACGCAGAATAAGGTTGTCCCAATCCCCTCCCCGCTTAGGACGACGTATTAGTTCAATTGCCTGAAATTTTAAACATTCTGCTCTGCCCTGATGTTTAGCATGTACATGTTTGGATATAGGAGTATCTCTCGAGTTAACAACATCACCAACATGTTCTCTAATTCGGCGCCGAAACTGCCGTACCGTTTTACCCACATAATTCAGGGGGCATGGACATGTTATTAAGTAGACCACTCCTGCTGTTTTACAATTCACGAAGTCTCGAATATCATACTCCACCTTTGTAGTAACACTTTTGAATTTTTTCCCACTCTGGATAAAATCACAAGCTTTGCAACTGCCACATCTATGTGTGCACGGTACGTGCCTGTCTAGCCAAGTTCCTTTTTGTGTAATGGGGTCAAAGCAACTCTGCATCACCCTATCCCTAATGTTTTTACCTCTACGGAACGTTACTGAAGGCCATTGTGTAATCTGATCCGCCAAGTCCACATCAGCACTTAGGATACGCCAGTACCTTTTTAAAATTTGCATGATTTCAGATTGTTTGGAGTCATAAGTACCTATGAGTCTCGTGACTCTTTCCTCTTTTCGTTGTCTAGGGACAAGAAGACTCTGCCTATCTGCATCCCTCGCTCCCTCATAGGCCTTTCTGATTAACCCCTTAGGGAAGCCTCTATCCTTCAATCTATTTGTGAGGTCCTGCGCCTGTATCTCAAAATCATCCATCGAGCTACAGTTCCGGCGTACTCTCATAAACTGGCCTCTAGGGATCCCTCGTTTGAGGGGATAAGGGTGGCAACTATTCCATTGAAGGAAGCTGTTGGTCGCTGATTCCTTACGATGTACTTTAGTACGTATTGTGCCTTCCTTAGTTTTGATGATCTTGAGATCTAAAAAAGATAATTCCCGATCACTGATTTCACAAGTAAACCTTAGCCCTAGATCGTTTACATTGAGGGCTGCCACAAAGGTATTGAATTCCTCCACTGTTGAATTCCAAAACAGCAACACGTCATCAATATATCTAATCCAGATCCCTATTGATGAAGTCCATTTAGCAAATCTGTCCCCGAATACTACTGTCTCTTCCCACCAACCAAGAAATAAATTTTCATAGGTGGGAGCAGTCGGACTCCCCATTGCTGTACCACGTTGCTGGTGAAAAATGCGGTCTTCAAAGATAAATACATTTCTTTCTAACACAAAATGTAGCAATTGCAAAACAAGCTGGTTATGAGCCACATATTGAGTACCTCTAGATTTTAGGAAATATTCCACTGCTTCACAACCAAGTCTATGTGGAATAGAAGAATACAATGCCTCTACGTCCAGGCTGGCCAAAAATATATTATGTTCCAGTGTGATACCCTCAATTTGTTTTAAAACATCCATCGTATCACGTACATATGATGTAAGGCCCAATACAAATGGACGCAACACTTGGTCTATATATGTGCTCACATTCTGGGTTAGATTGTTGATGCCTGACACAATAGGTCTGCCACGTAAGGGAGGATACCCTTTGTGGATTTTGGGCAGGCTATAAAAACATGCCATGATGGGAAATTGTGGAAACAAAAAGTCAAATTCACTGGCACTGATCAGAGACCTGCTCTTTGCATCGCGCAAAATACCCAAAAGCTCCTTTTTGAACAGTGCTGTGGGATTGACTTTTAAAATGGTATAACAGTAAGGATTGAGTAAAATGTCCTCACACATTCTTATAGTCTTCTCTGCTCATAACCACGATGTTCCCACCCTTATCGGATGCTTTTAAAACGATATTTTGTCTTTTTTCCAAAGTGGTAAGAGCTACTCGTTCAGACCAAGACAGATTGTTGTCAATGCCCCTCATATCCGGACTCAAAGCCTTAACCCATTAGTGACCGGCCCATCGTGTTTCTACGTCGGTCACTAACAGGCCTTATTCCAATGCCATAGACTTTTTACGTTGCGGCATCGGAATAAGTTTACAGAGCAGGGAACTGTCAGATGTCCCTGCTCTCAGCTGCCAGAGGCAGCTGAGGGCTGGGAGCGTCCCTGCTCTGCCGTGTGAGATCAATATCAGTATCGATCTCACCCGTTTAACCCCTCAGATGCGGTGCTCAATAGCGTGCACCGCATCTGAGTGGTTTTGGAGAGAGGGAGGGAGCTCCCTCTCTCCCCCACCGACACCCGGCGATACGATCGCCGAGTGTCTGTGTCTCTAATGGCAGCCGGGGGTCTAATAAAGGCCCCCAGGCTGCCCGAAGTGAATGCCTGCTAGATCATGCCGCAGGCATGACCTAGCAGATGCCTGTCCGTGTTAAACGGACAGGCAGTAATACACTGCAATACAGAAGTATTGCAGTGTATTATAATAGCGATCGGAGAATCGCATATTATAGTCCCCTAATGGGACTAGTAAAAAAGTGAAAAAAAAGTTTAACAAAGTTAATTTAAAAAAAAAATGTGAAAAAAATAAAAAAAACCAGCTTTTCCCCTTACAAACTGCTTTACTATTAAAAAAACAAAATAAAGTAAAAAAGTTACACATATTTGGTATCGCCGCGTCCGTAACGACCCCGACTATAAATCTATGACATTATTTAACCCGCACGGTGAACGCCGTAAAAAATGTAATAAAAAACTATGGAAAAATTGCTGTTTTCTGTGAATCCTGACTTTAAAAAAATGTAATAAAAAGTGATCAAAAAGTCGCATCTACTCCAAAATGGTACCAATAAAAACTACAAGTCGTCCCGCAAAAAAAAAGCCCTCATACAACTGCATCGGCGAAAAAATAAAAACGTTACGGCTCTTCAAATATGGAGACACAAAAACAAATAATTTTGAAAAAAAAGCGTTTTTACTGTGTAAAAGTAGTAAAACATACAAAAACTATACAAATTTGGTATCGTTGCAATCGTAACAACCCGCTGAATAAAGTTATTGTGTTATTTATACCACACGGTAAACGGCGTAGATTTAGGACGCAAAAAAGAGTGGCGAAATTTCAGATTTTTTTCTATTCCCCCCCAAAAAAAAGTTAATAAAAGTTAATCAATAAATAATATGTACCTAAAAATGGTGCTATTAAAAAATACAACTTGTCCCGCAAAAAACAAGACCTTATATAGCTATGTCGACGCAAAAATAAGAAGGTTATAGCTCTTGGAATGCGATGATTGAAAAACGTAAAAAATAGCTTGGTCATTAAGGTCCAAAATAGGCTGGTCATTAAGGGGTTAATCTCATCTCCCACCATGTCAACAAACAAATCCACATTTGTAAAATCTCCCAATGGTGGCAACTTCCTACTTTTAGTTTTTAGATTGGTAAAAGGGCCTAGTCATGGGGCTCTACTTGCTTCCTCAAGCAACCCTTCCAAGGCTTCTAGGCCTTCCAAATCAGAATCTTCTAAACCCATTTCCATACATTTTTTGCGGTTGTGATGTTTGAAAAACTTAATCCATTTTAATTTCCGAGCAAATAAATTTAAATCCTTGATCCATGTAAATGAATCAAACTTCACTGTGGGGACAAATGAAAGCCCCTTCTCTAAAAGCATGATCTCAGATGCACTCCGATTATATTCAGATAAATTATTAATTTGTAACTTATCCGTTCCTCTTCCCTTTCTTAATCCTTTTGTCCCCTCAGCATGTAGCGGGAAATGGGGGGATTGTTGGATAAAAAATTACTGCCACTGTTGGAAGAAGCTCTAGCCCGGCCTCTATTCCTACCTCTGGCACCTCCCCTATATTTCTGTCTACCACCACCAGTCCCAAAGAAAGGGCCCACTCTTTCAGAGTCTGTTGTTTCACTCTCAGATGTAGAGGGGTCAGATTCTCTTAAACCCCTATTTAACTGCTGGTGCTGCGGTTGTTGTTGATTAACAAAATTGTAAGCTTTTTTCTCCCTAAACTCCTGCAGATCTCTCTGGAACTGGAAGTGCTTACGCTCTTTTAGATGATTAGTAAACCTCTCCAAGGATTGTTGTAAGATTTTGTCTTTTTTATCAAAACCTGGGGTATCTACCAGAGTCTTGACCGTCTCAATTTCTTTTTTCAATTCAACACTGATATGATCAAATTGGATTATTTCTTCCTCAACCAAAATTTGCATTAGTCTCAGTGAACTCCCTGTGATCTCCTGCTCCCACCTCTCTTTTATATTAGGTGTCTTTAATCTGGAGGCTGGAGCAATAGGAACTCTGTCCTCTCGGTACTATTTTATTCTTGAGATAGTTCTCCAGGCTCTGAATTTCCCACCAACTCCTTGTATAGTCCTTATGTAATCTAGTGAGGTTTTTAAAGGTGGATTTAAGGGACGCACCCTGCGTTGTATGCACAAGTTCACACTCAGAGAAGACGCTTTTGGCCTCACTCATCCATCCTTCTGTACTTAAATCAGAGAGTGCAAAGGCTGCCATACCCAGATATAATATACTATATCATGAACTGTATAAATTCGCATTAATTCACTGTATTGAACGATACATATGATTTGCGCTCCCACAAAATATGAAAAAATTGTAAATTCACTGAAGTGATATATGAGTAAAATATATATCTTTATTTCATAACTCTCTAAAAACAGGGGTACAATCACCACTGTGAAAAGCCCCACCGTGTGTATTAAAAATGTATTAAACAATTACTCCAAGTCCTGATTCGGTTGCGAACCCTCTATGACTGGGTGTACTACAAAGATACCAATCTGGAATCAGCGTTTAAACGTCCCATCCACGCCTCCATTATGTCTACCGGTAGGTTTCACATTTTTTTCTTGCTCAGCAGCTGTGATTAAGCCTCACTTGTCATTCTCGGTCGTCCTTTGATCCAAAGTGCAATTGGCATTCAGCACTGCCCTATATTGTTCATATAATTGGTTGCGGTTTATACTAATTCTGTATACTTACTTAGAAATCGCCACCCCCATAATTAACACATCTCTACATTTGCCATATCTCTGTCAGATTTCATTGGATGTACTTTGTTACAATTTGCATTGGTTCCACTGGACACAGTTCTGTATGTGATTATATATATCCTCTTTTGCTGCTACAACAACATGTACATTGCTTACATGTCGACTTAACAATCATACCTGGTTTTTGATTGATTCAACGTCTTTTTATTGTGTGACTCATCCCCTATTCCATTTTTTAATTGTTTCATGTTTTTATTCAATAAAAT
This sequence comes from Rhinoderma darwinii, assembly GCF_050947455.1. NCBI lineage: Eukaryota > Metazoa > Chordata > Amphibia > Anura > Rhinodermatidae > Rhinoderma > Rhinoderma darwinii. Next base: position 86,554 of record NW_027463830.1, read on the forward strand.
TTGTATATTTTCTCTAATCTCATGTGCTTCAGTGGATCATATTTTCTTGGTTTAATCTCAAGTCAATTGTTGATCGATGCACCAAGTATTTCTTGGTCAAATATTCAGGATTCAATATAGTGCATAAGCAACGGTGCTTAACAGTTCATTGGTGTCCCTCTTGAGCATTATTTTTTATTGTATTCTGTCTGTTGGTATTTCATCGGTGTACTGCTAGAAGAGGCGACCGGAGGATCTCTTCTCTTTCTAAGGGACTTTAGTGAGCTCCTCACTTCAGCCTTTACAATATCTTTAATGCTTGTGGCTAAATTTGTGGACTCTTCTGATATAATATTATCTAGACATTTCTGACAGGAAAGAAGCGAGTTTCTTTTTACACATCGCACATTCCTTGTTATGGGCCTTATCCTGCTTTTTCCTAGGACAATCCCTGGCCTAAACATATGTACAAGAGAAAGGGGAACAGCATTAAGTAAGGGAGGTGTCTTCTCTTACCCCGCTCTGGCGTCCTCAAGTACCGGGCTGGAGGACTTGGCATCCGAGCGTTCAGTGCGTCCTGGAGCTTCTCCTGGCGACTCCATGACTGTGGAAGCAGGAGAGCGAGTCCTGCTGTTACTGGGCTAAAATAGGCCAAGGATTGGCTGGGAGGCCCTCACTCCGGACGCTGGAGCACCACCTCCCCACGTGGGCCACCAGAACACCTCCCCCTGGAGTGTTGCACGCGCCCGGAAGTGACGTGTCGCGGCGACCGGACTTGCCAGTGAGAGCACCGGGAAGCCGCCAACGCTGGGTCTGGTCCGGCCCTTCCCCAAGCCGAACGAGCCCCGGGGATCCGCTCTCCGCCAGAGGAAGGCCCACACTGTGGACCTTAAACCACCATCCTGTTTTGCAGCAGGAGGGGGACGATGGACCGGGAGAGGCGGGAGTACCTATCCCAGACTAAGGTTGCTCCCAGGGGGGAGACTTATACCTTTCCAGAGCACCCCTAGTGGAATAAGGTAAACCTTGCTAGGGGGTCTGCAATCCCGGAGAAGTGCTTTTTTCCTCAGGAGAATCTTCCATCCGGAGGACAGGAAACCTGACTGGGTGTGTGGAGAGGTGTGTCCATTTTATATCCTCAGGTTTCCTGTCCAGCGGATGGGACGTCTCTCCTGGGACGTCCCTCCAGGGGTGCCGTCATAGGTGAATAGGTAAAATATGACGGAATTGCTATTTTGTTCCCATTCCCCCCCAAAAAAAAAGTAATAAAAGTTAATCAATAAGTCCCATGTACCCCAAACAAGTACCAATGAAAACTACGTCTCGTCCCGCAAAAAACAAGCCCGCATAGCGCTAAATCGATGGAAAAATAAAAAAAGTTATGGCTCTTGGAACGTGACAATGCCAAAAACAAATAATTTTAGTTCAAAAGTGTTTTTATTGTGCAAAAGTAGTAAAACATAATCGTACCGACCCATAGAATAAAGGTAACATGTTATTTATCCCGCACGGTGAACGGCGTAAATTAAAAATGCATAGAGCAATGGCGGAATTGCTGGTTTGTTTTTTCTATTCCCCCCAAAAATAAGTTCATAAAATGTAATCAAAAGATTATACACTACCGTTCAAAAGTTTAGGGTCACTTAGAAATTTCCTTATTTTTGCAAGAAAAGCACAGTTTTTTTCAATGAAGATAACATTAAATTAATCAGAAATACACTCTATACATTGTTAATGTGCTAAATGACTATTCTAGCTGCAAACGTCTGGTTTTTAATGCAATATCTACATAGGTGAATAGAGGCCCATTTCCAGCAACCATCACTCCAGTGTTCTAATGGTACATTGTGTTTGCTAACTGTGTTAGAAGGCTAATGGATGATTAGAAAACACTTGAAAACCCTTGTGCAATTATGTTAGAACCGCTGTAAACAGTTTTGATGTTTAAAGGAGCTATAAAAAACTGACCTTCCTTTGAGCTAGTTGAGAATCTAGAGCATTACATTTGTGGGTTCGATTAAACTCTTAAAATGGCTAGAAAAAGAGAGCTTTCATGTGAAATTCGACAGTCTATTCTTGTTCTTAGAAATGAAGGCCATTCCATGAAAGAAATTGCCAAGAAACTGAAGATTTCCTACAACGGTGTGTACTACTCCCTTCAGAGGACAGCACAAACAGGCTCTAACCAGAGTAGAAAGAGAAGTGGCTGCACAACTGAGCAACAAGACAAGTACATTAGAGTCTCTAGTTTGAGAAATAGACGCCTCACAGGTCCTCAACTGGCAGCTTCATTAAATAGTACCCGCAAAACGCCAGTGTCAACATCTACAGTGAAGAGGCGACTCTGGGATGCTGACCCTCAGGGCAGAGTGGCAAAGAAAAAGCCATATCTGAGACTGGCTAATAAAAGGAAAAAATTAATATGGGCAAAAGCACACAGACATTGGACAGAGGAAGATTGGAAAAAAGTGTTATGGACAGACGAATCGAAGTTTCAGGTGTTTGAATCACATAGAAGAACATTTGTGAGACGCAGAACAACTGAAAAGATGCTGGAAGAGTGCCTGACGCCATCTGTCAAGCATGGTGGAGATAATGTGATGGTCTGGGGTTGCTTTGGTGCTGGTAAAGTGGGAGATTTGTACAAGGTAAAAGGGATTTTGAATAAGGAAGGCTATCACTCCATTTTGCAACGCCATGCTATACCCTGTGGACAGCGCTTGATTGGAGCCAATTTCATCCTACAACAGGACAATGACCCAAAGCACACCTCCAAATTATGCAAGAACTATTTAGGGAAGAAGCAGGCAGCTGGTATTCTATCTGTAATGGGGTGACCAGCGCAGTCACCAGATCTCAACCCCATAGAGCTGTTGTGGGAGCAGCTTGACCGTATGGTACGCAAGAAGTGCCCATCAAGCCAATCCAACTTGTGGGAGGGGCTTCTGGAAGCATGGGGTGAAATTTCTCCCGATTACCTCAGCAAATTAACAGCTAGAATGCCAAAGGTCTGCAATGCTGTAATTGCTACAAATGGAGCATTCTTTGACGAGAGCAAAGTTTGAAGGAGAAAATTATTATTTCAAATAAAAATAATTTTTTCTAACCTTGTCAATGTCTTGACTATATTTTCTAGTCATTTTGCAACTCATTTGATAAATATAAGTGTGAGTTTTCATGGAAAACACAAAATTGTCTGGGTGACCCCAAACTTTTGAACGGTAGTGTATGTACCCCAAATAGGTGTCATTACAAATACAAGTAATCTCGCAAAAAAAAAAAAAAAAAGCCCTCTGCTATGTCGACAGAAAAATAAAAAAAAGTTATAGGTCTTTCATTATATGCGACGATGGAAAAACCCCCAAAAAATAGGATGGTCACGAAGGGGTTAACTTTGGAGTTCGGTTCAAGTTTACATTGCCTTACTTACTTCCATGCTCCAAAACCAGCATGCCAGCGGTCTGCAAACATCAGCACAACATTCATCACTTTCATTATTGCTTCTTTTACAGAGCTCACCTGAAAGAAAAAATTAATATTACACTTAAGAAATACTTTAGTTATAATAGACTCAAACATTAAAATCATGAGTCTACTTCCCTCCTTACAGATATCAATGGATCAGTATACATCGAGAGGAGCGGCATATGTATTGTTCACTGCAGAATGAGACGAGAGACCGGCATTGGACTTTTTTAAATATTAGACTTTTATTGAGCAGTGCATATCACATTATTTTTCTGTTGAGATTTTCATTGGAAAAAAGGAATTGTTATAATTGGTTAAAGAGGATCTGTCATGGCAAGAGACCTGATACTGCACTCGCAGAACACATGATCGAGAGTGCCCTAATATAAAAGGTCTGTCGCCATGACAGATGCTTTAAGAATCCAGTCTATTTTCTATTGTATAATACTTATTCTCTTACCAGTCGCAATGCCATCTTTTAAAACACATAGCAAACATATTTCTTTGGAGCTTTCTTAGGACCAAAGTGGCATGTGAGAAGCGTCCATACACAACAGACACAGAATTCTATCAGAAAAGTATGTATGGTGCCCCTTTAACACCTACACTAACAGTTTTAAACTGACAAATTTTGGGGTGTAAACTATTAGTATTTATGGACACCAGACATGAGCTGGTATAAAAAAGAAAAAAAAAAAAAAGTGTCTAACATGTCTATTGAGCTACACCAAATATATCACATTTTGCGCCATTTTGATAAATATGACTGATCGTCTTGTTTTCAACAGGGTTGAGCTGTACCTTAGATGTCAGCATTACCTGACTATTACAGTGGGATTGACGGACCATCTAATAGGTATAGGGGCAGCCCAACCATTCAAGTCATATGCCTTCTGAATTTCAATTTGCTCCCTCTCCATTTTGAAAGGGATCAGCCACAGGTTTATGTGTGAGTCACGAAATATAACTGCAGACAACTGCTGGCATTACCCTTTCTGCATCTCCAGAAATAGTATGCATTTTTATGAATGAGAGATCAGGCATCAGATGCATATTTAAAGAGGCTCTGTCACCACATTATAAGTGGCCTATATTGTACATGATGTGATCGGCGCTGTAATGTAGATTACGGCAGTGTTTTTTTATTTAGAAAAACGATCATTTTTGACGGAGTTATGACCTACATTAGCTTTATGCTAATGAGTTTCTCAATGGACAACTGGGCATGTTTTACTATATGGCCAAGTGGGCGTTGTGGAGAGAAGTGTATGACGCTGACCAATCAGCGTCATACCCATCTCTCCATTCATTTATACAGGACATAGCGATATAGCTATATCGCTATGTGCAGCCACATAAACACACTATAACGTTACTGCAGTGTCCTGACAATGAATATACATTACCTCCAGCCGGGACGTGATGTCTATTCAGAATCCTGACACTTCGCTAATACAATCCCGACACTACAGCACAGGAAGCGTAATCTCGCGAGATTACGCTGTAAACGGTCATTTCAAACGAGATTACGCTTGCTGTGCTTTAGTGTCAGGATTGTGTTAGCGAAGTGTCAGGATTCGGAATAGACATCACGTTCTGGCCGGAGGTAATGAATATTCATTGTCATGACACTGCAGTAACGTTATAGTGTGTTTATGTGGCTGCACATAGCGATATAGCTATATCGCTATGTGCTGTGTAAATGAATGGAGAGAAGTGTATGACGCTGATTGGTCAGCGTCATACACTTCTCTCGTTTTTCTAAATAAAAAACACTGCTGTAATCTACATTACAGCACCGATCACATCATGTACAATATAGGCCACTTATAATGTGGTGACAGAGCCTCTTTAATATCTATAATGAGTTTTAGGGTATTATATGACCTTTTAATAATAGGGTATGAATGGATAGTCAAAGTTCAATAAAATCTTTCTTTACCTTTTCCCTTAAAAGACAGCGATCATGAATGGTAGACAGATATCTATAGTGAATTTTAATCAGTTGGTCCAGATCTTTTGCTTCCTCTACTTGATGTTGAAACTCCAGTCCTGTGCTATGAAGAATCTATGAAAAAAAAATGTTATTAAATAAGTTTAGATATATTGTGATTTACTATCTCCTCTTCTTAAATATAAAAATGATCAAATACAGTTATTAATATTAAGGCGGTATTCCCATCTTAAGCATTTATGACATATCCACAGAAAAATGGGGGTCTTCACATCATTTTCATTTTAATTGAATTAATAAAAAAATAAAACTGCCAACCCTGGTCATCATGTAATTGTGCAAGCTGTTGACAAAATGCATAAGCTTGACTCGGAGGAGAAACATGCAATGGATTTGTTGTTCCTTAGGCTCTGTTGGAGTTACTAGATGAGGAAGAAGTTGTGGTTCAGATCCAGACTCCGCTTTTAGAGATTCCTTCACAGCTGTGCTTACAAGTTCTATGAAAATATTGGTAATTAAAAACATTACAAGCATACCAAAAATAAGACAAAAAGCAACAAAGTTATGGGCACAGCAAACATAGCTGCCAATACAGTCAAATACTGTGCTCCCTCCCTGCTGAAGTTACAAATAAAGGCTCCAGGAATAGTAAATGGTCAAAACTGGAAAATTATTCTTTTTTCTGGCTCCACCGGAAATTTTCAGTCTTCACTGGGATTTCCAGGATTTTACATTAATGCCATTGCTTAAATGTGCTGGGTACTACAGTGAAAGGGACATTGTGCTCCAGCGAGCGCCATAACCCCTTCGTTCTGATGATCAGTGGAGTCCCATGTGTTATAACCCCCGCTGATTACCTATTCCTCAGGACAGGCCATCATCGTAAAATCCTTTAATTCATTATACTTTAATTTATTAAATCCTAAAAGTTTTTAAACAAAACAAGGCATTTCCAACAGAAAAATAAATAAATATCAAAATTGGTGGTAGTTATTGGATTTCTTTTTGGACTGACAACATCTCCTGTGCACCTCAAACACAATCTAACCCGAATAACAATCAGCTCTACGTTGAACAACTTAGATGTGATCGGTATGAGGGTATGTGCACACACACTAATTACGTCCGTAATTGACAGACGTATTTCGGCCGCAAGTACCGGACCGAACACAGTGCAGGGAGCCGGGCTCCTAACATCATACTTATGTACGATGCTAGGAGTCCCTGCCTCGCTGCAGGACAACTGTCCCGTACTGTAATCATGTTTTCACTACGGGACAGTTGTCCTGCAGCGAGGCAGGGACTCCTAGCATCGTACATAAGTATGATGCTAGGAGCCCGGCTCCCTGCACTGTGTTCGGTCCGGTACTTGCGGCCGAAATACGTCCGTCAATTACGGACGTAATTAGTGTGTGTGCACATACCCTTAGGGTAAGATTTTGTGTTAGAGCCACACAGAAGCCGCTGTCAGACAAGCAAACAGTCCAGCTGACTGAAAAACTTGGCTTACTGCGGCGTTATGCAGCTTCTATGTATAGTGGGTACATAGACGCTGCATTGCTAAAATGAAACATTTTAATAAAACTATATTAGAAAAATGATTAGTATGCAAAAACAGATACATTGCATAAAAAAAAAAAAAGAACCGATATCAAAAGGTTTTCATAGCCTTTACTCTTAACAGAATGAGAGTGTACTTACCATTAAATTGCACGACATCCAAACTGTATTTCGCCCATTTTATTAGTAACAAAAGTAGAAAGATCTAATTATAAATCTTTTGGCACTCTGAGCTGATAACGATATCAACAGGCCAAGGCACCTAGACCAATAAAACAAGAGGAGCAGTTGAGAAGACACACAGCATGTGTAAATGACAGAATATTTAAGGCAGCTATACACATGATTGTCATTGGCCAAATGCTCAGTAATGTCCCCCTTAGGGCCTGTTCACATCACAGTTGCCCTTCCGTTTTGGGGTTTCGACTGAGGTTTCCGTCGGTTTAACCCCTCAACAGAAAGGCAAATAGAAACCTAAGCTTCCGTTTCCCTCACCATTAATATCAATGGGGTGAGGGGTTAACCCAATGGAAACCTCTGACGGAACCCCTCAGCGGAACACAGACTGATGTGAACACAGCCTTACTCCCTCTAAAAAATGCACAATTAAATAGGGAGAGGAAAGTTATAAAGGAAGCATAAATCTGTGTATGTACTGGATACAATAAACTTTACTTTGTAACTCTGTACAAGACCGTGTATATACTGCATACAATATAGCATGACCTCATAACTCAGTACAAGTCTGTATATACTTCATACAGTAGTATAACCTTATAACTCAGTACAGGGAAGTGTATATACTGCATAGAATATGGTATGACCTCTGTAAAGGGAAGTGTTTTATATATTTATATCTATATACATGCGAGTGTAGATATATATAGATTTGTCCCTCCAGAAAGGTGTATACCCATCCCCCTACTAGATAATGGTATTCCATGAGGCCCAGGCCCCCCCTTTTTCGTGCATGAGCCGGTGATGTCACACAGGTGTGCACGGGGAGGTTTAAAAGGACATACGGTCCCAAAGTTCTCTCTCTTGTTCCTGCTACCTGGCTCCACTAAGGGTCTCCTCTTCCCTCCTGGCCTGCTCTTGCCTCATGGCCCTTCCTGAGAGACCTCACCAACTTGTACCACATGGACTGCTAAGTATCCACGTGTAGCAGCAGCTACACGTTATGCTCTCCCCCCTCCTTACTTCAACCCTTGTAGCCCTGAGTTCCTGTTTACCCTTGCTGCCCTGAGTAACTTGCTAGCCCCGCTTTACCTGTTTAACCCTTTCCTACCATTTACACAGCAACCCATTCTCCTTGTTAACCCATTGCTGAACCCTTAGAATATAGGGAAAGTGATATTAGGTAGCGTGTATTGTATTTTAACGTAACTGTATTCATATGTATGTTTAGATAAGTGGGTGGCGGTATAATTAGGATTGTGATATCGTGGTTATACTGTACTACGTATAGTGTGAGTATACTCAGTATATATTAACGTGTTATATGTATTGGGGTATACGGATACTATACGGTGATCAGTTACTGTGTTCAGTTTGGTGTATTTTATATGTAAGTGTGATTATTGTTAGTAATAAATAGTACCCTTTATTTACTATACAATTGTATTTATTGTACGGTCTTATTCCGTTGAGTAGAAGCAAAGCAAGTAGACGTTAGTATAAGAAAAAGGTAGGGGAACTAGTCATAACCCGTGTGACCCCGATTATAAAGGGGGTAGTAATAATGGGCGACCAAAGTAGGTGAAACCCAGCTATTATACCAGCCCTTTTACACACGTGGGTGAGTGTGTAGTGAGTATTCATTATATATATAGTTATATATACCGAGTCCTTTTTCAACCTCATAACTCAGTACAAGTCTGTGTATATATTGCATACAATATACAGTAGTATAACCTTATAACTCAGTACAAGGTTGCGTATACACTACATACAATATATATGACCTCATAACTCAGTATAAGGCTTTGTATGTGCTGGAAACAATATAATTTTTCTTGTAACAGTACAGGGTCATATATAGTATGTGTTGGATACAATATAATATTAACTTATACCTCAGTACAAGGTCATATACAGTATGTGCTGGATACAATATAGTATTACCTTATACCTCAGTACAAGGCCATATACAGTATGTGTTGGATACAATATAGTGTTACCTTATACAGGGGCGCAGCTAGGGGGGGGGAGCAGGCGGGGCATGTGCCCCGGGCGCAAATTAGACGGGGGCGCCAGGGCCACACCGTCCATGACGGCGGCCTGCTGCCTCTCTGAGGGGTTGGTGGCGCCACTGAAACAAGCCGCCACCACCCCCTCCTGCACTATAATTGTACCTGCTTTTATAGCACACAGGTACAATTAGAAGCAATGAACGGCCGGGTACGTTCCATGTCCGGCCATTCAGCGCCTTTCTACGAGTGAAGCAGCGCGATACTTTGCGCCGCTTGCGTCGTTGAAAGGCGCTAATTGACAGGGAAAGTCATTCTGCCCTGCCAATCAGCACCTTTCATAGACGTAAGCGGCGCGATCATGTCATCGCGCTGCTAGCGTCGTTTTAACCCCAGGAGACATGCGCAGAAGAGAGCAGGTCTCCATTGCTGTCGGGCGGCGCGGGAACGGGATTAAGGGGAGTTTGCATAGTTTGTTTTTTTATCCTAATAAAAAAAAAAAGTACGTGCCATTATCTGCTGGGGGTGGCTTTATCTACGGGGGGGGGGGGGCTATATGTGGAGAACTATATACAGGGGTAAACCACAGAATAAAGTGGGACATATAATAAGATTAAAAACACAAAAAATGGCCACACTCACAAATTGGGCAGGTATAATCCCAACAGGACGCGGCCAGGTCAAAAATGCTGCTAATTAAAGTGCTCAGGTGTGTTAAATAATAATAGCCACTCCCACTAGCCTTGAGGGGAGTGGCGTGTGGTGCATGGGATATGTAGTAAAAAGTAAATGAATAGTGTATAATATGCAAGTAGTAATAATATTTGTGAAATATAGGCGGCAGTACTGAGTATATTGAGTGGTGAATAACGTGTAAAATATAGGGGGCAGTACTGAAAGGGTCAGGAACGTGAGTGATGCGTGAAGTGTGGGTGCAGTGTGTAAAACATGGAGGGCTAATGCGTAAATCATGAGGCACAGCCTGTATAGCCTGGTAGCAGCCTATTTGTAACGCCATGATAATACATAGAGCGGGCTGCCCTGCTTGCTATGCCAGACCGCAACCCACCATGCTCTCCCAGCATTGAAGACCAGACCTCGGTCTGGCATAGCAAGCAGGGCAGCCCGCTCTATGTATTATTATGGCGTTACAAATAGGCTGCTACCAGGCTATATAGACTGTGCCTCATGATTTACGCATTAGCCCTCCATGTTTTACACACTGCACCCACACTTCACGCATCACTCACGTTCCTGACCCTTTCAGTACTGCCCCCTATATTTTACACGTTATTCACCACTCACTATACTCAGTACTGCCCCCTATATTTCACACATATCATTACTACTTGTACATTATACACTATTCATTTACTTTTTACTACATATCCCATGCACCACACGCAACTCCCCTCAAGGCTAGTGGGAGTGGCTCTTATTATTTAACACCTGAGCACTTTCCTTCAGCAGCATTTTTGACCTGGCTGCGTCCTGTTGGGATTATACCTGCCCAATTTGTGAGTATGGCCATTTTTTGTGTTTTTAATTCTATACTAAGGTGGGCTATATCTAAAGGGGGTCTATATACAGGGGTGGGCTATCTGTGGCGCACTATATACAGGGGTGGGCTGTATGCGGAGAACTATATACAGGGGTGGGCTATGAGATCTTTATCTTTGTTTATAGGTGTAGAAATGTTTGAAAAGTGAGAAGCTGAAGACATCTGAGCGGCAAACTGCAGAAATGGGCTGTGAGCGGGAGAAGTTATCATAGAGGTCTGGACCGGATGGAGAAAAATAACTAGAATCTGAGACGTCACCGGTGAGTAACTTAATGTAAATATTTATTTTGCCTCTAATCAGTACTCTAGTCACTGTATGATCTGTAGCGAGATGATGGGTTGTATGATATGATTTTTTTTTTTTGTGAAACAGCAACTCCCAGCATATCCTTACCATTGTTCGGGTCATGCTGGGAGCTGGAAACAAATTTAGTGCAAACCTATACGGCAGGGGTTGCACTAAATTGAGCTGTTTTTGTGCTGGTGTTGTATATATGTACTGAGCTTGGTTCTGGGGCTGTATTTATGTACTGAGCTTTGTTCTGGTGCTGTATATATATAATGATCTTGGTGCTGGAGCTGTATTTATGTACCGAGCTTGGTTCTGGTACTGTATATATGCAATGAGCTTTGTTCTGGTGCTGTATAGATGGACAGAGCTTGGTACTGGAGCTGTATTTATGTACTGAGCTTGGTTCTGCTGTTGTATTTATGCAACGAAAACCTATTCGTACAGACAGGAAATGATCTTGTTTAATGAATGTAAAAAATCATAGCATCAGTGCTAAACACAAGATCTTACGTAAAACCAAGTGTAACTTGGTGCATTGACCCTCAACAACTGATATAACACCTACAAAGAATGGGGTACAATTAACACAAAAAATAGAGCAGAATAATCACAATCTTTATTGACATATATAACAATGATAAAAAATTAGTCATGGATAAAAACGTTCAAAGATTACAGGGAATGTAAATACAGAGAAGTGGGACCAAAATTTGGTAACATGAACTAAGGTGAGGCAACCAGACTAGTAAGTAACATAGTCAGAACAAAGATACAGCAATGGTGATATATTGTGATCAAGTAGCATGCATGGATACGGATATATGATAATGACAGGTATATAGCAAGTCTGTTGCCAAACACCAATCTACCATGAGACTGTTATGCAGATAAGGACATATAAATAAATAATGCTCCAAGTGAGTATTTCATGGACACAAGCAGCATGGGGGAAGTAAATACAATGACATACCCATAGTAATGATAACCCTGTAATGAGAGACCGTCAGACCCGACGCGCGTTTCGGCGGGATGCCTTCGTCGTACATAGAGCGGGCTGCCCTGCTTGCTATGCCAGACCGCAACACACCATGCTCTCCCAGCATTGAAGACCTGGCTGCGTCCAAAAAGTAGTAAATATAATACAAGTAAACATGGAAAATACATGGGGTATTGGTTGTAATTTTGGCAAAAAGAACGCAAGCTTGCAATCCTCGTCACGGATCCCCACACTTGCGAGTCCCTAACTGGAACTTTTCGTTCCAAACTTGAAGCTAAACACAGAAAAAAAGTGGGACATATAAGAAGATTAAAAACACAAAAAATAGGTTGGTACCAGGCTATATAGGCTGTGCCTCATGATTTACGCATTAGCCCTCCATGTTTTACACACTGCACCGACACTTCATGCATCACTCACGTTCCTGACCCTTTCAGTACTGCCCCCTATATTTCACACATATTATTACTACTTGCACATGATACACTATTCATTTACTTTTTACTACATATCCCATGCACCACACGCCACTCCCCTCAATTCTAGTGGGAGTGGCTATTATTTAACACACCTGAGCACTTTCCTTCAGCAGCATTTTTGACCTGGCTGCGTCCTGTTGGGATTATACCGGCCCAATTTGTGAGCATGGCCATTTTTTGTGTTTTTAATCTTATTATATGTCCCACTTTTTTTCTGTAATATCGATGTGGGTTAAGACTTAAAACAGTATAACAGCGGTCAGCAACCTTCGGAACTCCAGCCTGTTGTGAAACTACAATTCCCAGAATGCCCTGACAGTCTTTGGCTGGAATAATAAGTCCTTTGATTGTCAGTTGTAGTTTCGCAACAGCTGGAGTGCTGAAGGTTGTATTACTACTCAGTGCTGTGACAAGCTCTCATTCTATACCATAAAAACATGGGCTAATGTTAATGAGCTGACATCATAGTCACTCTGACAGCAAGCCTGAGGCTGGTCCTCATAGGCTTCCATGCATGGCAGACCCAGAGACAGTTGTCGGGCCTCCGGTTGACATTTCAAACCCCACGATTGCATGGGGGCTGCCGATGTGCTACAAACCCCCTAAATGCGGCGATTGCCGCATTTAAGGGGTTAATTGCCGAAATCAGCGGCGATGCAACACTAGAGTATCAGCTGTCGGGGACGGTGTGCATCAGGAACGAGACAGTGACTTCCTGTCACTCTAAGAGGAAGCCTATAAGGACCAGCCAGAAGGTTGGTCCTGATAGGCTTCTGTGCATGGCAGACACGGAGGCCATTGTTTGGCCTCCGTGTTTGCCATGCTAACGATCGGCAAACCACGCGATTTCAGAGCGGGGTCTGCCGATATGCTAGAAACCCCTAAAACGATCGTCGCATTTAAGGGGTTAATTGCCTAAATCAGCAGCAAAGGACCCCTGGCCGGCAAGAGTGGAGTATCAGCTGTCGGTGACAGCAGACCTCCCGAATCCCAACCGACTCAGTAACTATACGTCCTCGTGCGGGAAGTAACCTCCCGCGATGATGTATAGTTACTGACTCGTGCGGGTAGGGGTTAAGAGGTTGTCCCACCACAGCAAGTGCTAATAAAACGATCCCATATCAAAAAGTTAGTTATGTATCAATTTAAACGCATTACAAAATCTGTATTAATCCATAGACATGACCTAGTTTCGTAGATGGCTCCCCTTGCGGTTTTGCGAGTACGCTGCTGTGCACTTCCGTCCAGTAATGCTATAGCTGGATACATATGTGAAGTCTGTTTCAGCGTGCGTCCGGATCTAGAGAGCACCTAGCGGCGGATGAATTCACTAGATGCTCTTTGCCTAGTGTCTTTGATTGAGCTTTCTCACAGTATAGCATCCTGTGTGCAGTAGTGGATCCCTGCTATGCCGATATTCAGGACGTCATGAGATTATTTATAATGGTTTGTAGTGAGCAGAGCAGGGAGGGAGAATCATACTCCGGCAACGATATGGCGGCAGGGGAAGGGACTATGATGCAGAGGCAGACTAACGGAATTATAGGGCTTGTAGGAAAGTGCCTCGCAAGATCCGTCACGTGTGCCTCCAGAAGATCCATCCTGTTAGGGGCCCCACAAGCTATCGCTTGGGGGACACGTGGTGGCACGAACCTCCTAAGGTTTTATAGTGGAAAGATGTGTTTTTGTGTATGTTTTCTCTTACCCTTCCCTCTTTTCTCCCTTCATGTCTATATTTTTAGAATGATACTTACCGTCTTGGCATCCCCTGTGTAAGCTGTGGTGGTGGCACGAGGCGGTTCCAGATGTTTCTGTCTCCGGGCAGATTATTCTTTGGTTCCAGGTGTAATGACGGGGGTGGGGAGACAGACAAGTGAGCCCTAATCTACCCACCACTCAGTCCCTGCCTACTTGCAACGACCCGCCCTAGGTGACGGGGTACAACTGGGCGACGATCCCTACGCTCAATAAGTGCACATCAGACAAACAGACAAGGGTACACAGAGCTAGGGGGAGAAAGGGGCAGTTGCCCACGGCAACACCGTGATCAACAAGAGAAGTGAACAAGCAGAGTCAAACCAGGAGAGTACGAGGTGCCAAACGCAGAGCAGAAGAGTAGTCAGCAAGCCGGGGTCAATATGAAGCAAGGACAATGGTACAAGAAGCTGCAGCAGGGCCAGGAAACCACACGAGAAGAATCACAAGCAAAGGAGGAACAGGAAAGGCAGGTATAAATAGACAGAGGGCGGGAGCTAGCTCCGTCTGGCCAGGCTGTGATAGGTTCTCCTACTCCTAAGCCTGCCACCCCGAGTGGTGGAAGATGGAGTCAGTCTCACAGACATAGAAGCAGGTGCAGACTGATTATCTATGGGCGTTAACCCCGAAGCTGTGCCTGGCAGATCCTTTACACCAGGTGATTGGACCTGAGTCAGCTATGCATTTGCATGAGCAGGTTCCAGAACTTTCTATCTCCAGGAAGAATTTCTGCTGGCACCAGCTGATGTGACATTTGAATTTCAAAGGCTGGAAAATGGGCCATAAAAAAAAGCTGTTCCGTCGTGATCAAGCAGTTCGTTTTGAAGATTTGGACCGACGCCCACCCTCCCTCCTTCAGGTCTTTGATTTCCTTCTTGTCGTTATTTTTAGAGGGGTTTGTCACCCTGCTAATGCTGGGCGAACTTTTTATTTTATTGGTTTTTAATATTGATATTTCGTTTTCAAGATTTCAATATATGGTTATTCTGTTTTTAATTATTATTTTATGTTACCCTTAATAAACTTCGTGGCCATTTTTTATCCAAAGAAATTGTTGTCGGATTTATTCTAGTTGGTAAGTTTTAGTGGGGTCTGTGCTACTATGGGATTACTGTGTGGTGCATATCACCAGGGAAATACCAAACGAAAAAAAAGGAGATGGAAAATGTATTTTGGGAGCCAATACAGCTCATTAAATTCACTTTATAACGCGTTTAGGAGGTTTAATTAGCGGAACAGGTGGTGGGATAACCGCTTGAATTATAAGATGACCATCCAAAATATCATGAGATGAATAGCAGACAGGGGCACAGGAGTTTGCGCAGACAGACAGACCAAATGATAGCACATAGTTACCTTTCCATGATACTACAGGAGCAGCACTCTTCTTTTCCCCATCATCTAGTGGGGTCCTATCAACCTGAATTCCTGAGTCCTCCCTACTAAGGGTCTCTTGATCATCTTCCTCCTCACTAATATCAGACCACTCCTGAAATCATATTTAACTAGCAGTCAGTCCACAAATTCCACTTTACCATAGGATACAAATGTTTTAGTACATGCAAAGCGCACGGCTGATTTTTTTTGTGGGGTTGGCAGAATGTGTAGTGATACATTTTTATCATTGACCTTTATGGAACAATGGAGTGCACATACTAATATTGTCGCAATACGAAGTCTACATGGACATAAGAAGAGATAAAACTTACCGGTGTGTCGTCTGCACTGAGACCAATGTCTTCCCCTTCCATCAAGTATTTTCCCCAATCAAATGGCTCCTCTTCCTCTATGATTAATCCACACAACAGGTCAGGAAAATGTAACGATTTACATCGATTTGACTGTATATTCTCAAGTATCGGTCTTGTTTTTTAGGTTTTAAATAACATTAAAACAAAACATTCATTACACAGATATTAAAAGGGTTTGTCTGACATTTATCCATACCTATAAGAGAAGAAAAGGTTTTTTTTTTGTAATCTACTCATAGGTAAAAATAGTGTAGTACCGTGTTAGCCAGAAACTATATGCAATGTTAAATACTTTTTTGTCAAAAAAGAAAAAATATTGTAGATACACACAAAAGTATTTGGCATTGCATACTTGTAGTTAAAATTCTTAAAGGGTAACTAAACTTTTAACATGTCACAGGTCAGGTTTGATCGGCGTGGGTCCGAGCACTGAGACCCCCACTGATAGTTAAAACTAAGCAGCAGAAGTACTTGGGTGAGCGCTGTACCGTTGCGTTTCTGATCGGCTTTCCTCGGAAAGACGAGTAAGCGGTGTACAGATTCAGACTTTCTACTGAGCCCGTACACCGCTCCAAGGGAAGGCGATCAGAAACAAAAACGGCACAGCACTCACCCAAGAACTTTGCCGCTTCGTTTTAGCGATTGGTGGGTGTCTTAGTGTTCGGACCCACACCGATCAAAACTTCTGACACGTCATTAGTCAAAGGTTTTTTCAAAAGTTTAGTTACCCTTTTATATCACAACATGCTACAGTGACATTTAGCAAAGTGACAAACTCCTGCAGTAGCAAATGGACGGAAGCAACGTAGTACGTTCATATCCAGCCCTCAAGGTGAACCAGAGTCGAGTGACAGCATGGGAATTGAGAATTTTAACTATAATTGTAGGGTATTTTGGGGTCAAACCTTTTAAGGGGGTATTCCCATCTCTGACATTTATGGAATAGACACGAAAGATAGAACCAGGTCCCACCTCTTCTACCTGCATTTATCTTTACAATGTAAATACCCCGTAATACCGTCTCCCACTGTCGCTGCTCTCCGGCCAATGAGTTAGGAGGTGGCCAGAGTACGGAAATAGCCAAGCTATGCTGTTCCGTAACTCCCATAGAAGTGAATGGGAGTTGCAGAAACAGCATAGCACAGCAAGCTACGTCGTTTACATAATCCCAGCCACCTCCTAACTCAATGTGATCTACCTAATGATGGCTCATTTGCCACAAACCATACCATAGGGAGGGTAACAGCGGGGTGCTGTCATAGGCTCTTGAAAAACCGATTACCGGTAAGTAATCAATCTTTTACCCTTTCACCTATGACAGCACCCCTGGAGATGTAAAATAGAAATCAGTATTTAGGGTGGGACCACAGCTTATAGCACCTTTCTACCAAAGGCCAAGTCAGAGGCTGTATGCAGTTGTAATCGGTAGTGCTTGAAAAAGGTGTGAGGAGAACTCCATGTGGCAGCCTTGCATATCTGGTCTAGAGATGCCTCTGCTTTCTCTGCCCACGAAGTGGACACAGCCCTGGTGGAGTGAGCTCCGAAAAACTCTGGGGGCTTGAGCTTCTGATTTATGTAAGCTAATTGTATGGCCTGCTTAATCCACCTCGCTATAGTGGCTTTACTGGCTGCCGAACCCTTGTTATGACCCAGAAACTGGACAAACAAATTTTCTGAGGATCTTAGATCCTGGGTAATCTCTAGGTACTGGACTAGGCATTTTCTTACGTCTAGGCAGTTAAACTGTTGTTCCCTCTGATTTTTTGGGGAATCACAGAGGGAGGGAAGAACAATATCTTGGTCTAAATGAAAGGGAGAGACCACTTTAGGAAGAAATCCTGGTAAGGTTTTTAAGATGACTATCGTCTAACAGTAGGGTATGTGGAGGGAAGGCAGAGAGGGCCTGAATCTCATTCACTCTATAGGTTGATGTAGTGGCTAACAAGAACGTCATTTTGAGTGTCAGCAGTTTCATGGAGATGGAGTCCATTGGATCAAATGGTGGATTTATCATAGCCTGGAAAACCGGATTTAAGTCCCAGGGAGGAACTGGGGATCTCATCTGGTTTTTGAGTCTGCAGGCTGCTGTTAGGAATCTTTTGATCCAGGGGTGTTCTGCTCATTTAGAATTAAAGAAGGAACTTAAAGCAGAAATCTGAACCTTTAAAGTAGTAGGCCTAAGATTTTTATTTAACCCTGCCTGGAGGAAATCCAATATTAAAAGGGATATCTGGTTTGGTTAAAGGATTAATATCCTTGCCTGCAAAATTCAAGAATGCTTTCCAGAACCTCAGATATATTTTTGAGGTAACCGGTTTCCTACTGGCTAGTAGGGTGGAAATGACGGATTCGGAGAATCCTCTTTGCCTAAGGATTAGCCTTTCAGTTTCCAGGCTGTCAGATGGAGTTTCTGAATGTCAGGGTGTATTACTGGGCCTTGATATAGGAGATCTGACATGTTTGGGAGAACCCATGGTTGGTCTGAAGAAATTTTCCTCAACCACGTGAACCATGGTCTCTTTGGCCAGAAGGGGGCTATTAATATCACACTGGCCTTGTCTTCCCTGACCTTTTTTATTACTCTAGGGAGGAGGTTCGGCGTAACCCCTCTCTTGACTCCAAAACTGTGAGAATGCGTCTATTTCTGTTGGGTGGTCTAAAGGGTTTAGGGAGAAGAATCTTTGGGTCTTTCTGTTTTCCTTGGATGGGAGTAGATCTATTGATGGGGTCCCCGATATGAGGATAATTTTCTGAAATACGGTTGTATTCGGCACCATTCTGATTGGCGAAGCCTTTCTAAGGTTAGGAAGTCTGCCACCTGGTTGTCTTTTCCCTTCAGGTGGACAGCCGATAGGGTCAATAGGTGGTGTTCTGCCAGGAAAAAAGATCTGTGAGGATAGGTCCATCAGCGAGGCCGATTTATATAAGACACTGTGGGCGTGTTGTCGGAATAGATCTTTAAGTGTCTACCTAAAATTGCTGGCATGGATCTCTTGAAGGCCTGAAGAACTGCCGCCAGTTCCCTGAAGTTGGAGGATCCCTGAATGGTCTGTTGATCCCACTGACCCTGAAGAAAAGAGGAGTCGTAATGAGCTCCCCATCCCCAAGGACTCGCATCTGTGGTAATGTTGAGAGTAGGGGTTAGCTTCCATGGAATACCCAGCATGAGGTTCTCTCTGTTCAACCACCATCTGAGAGACAGCCTTGCTGCGGATGAGATGTGTAGGGGTTGATCTAGGGAGAGACTGCTCCTGTCCCACTGATTTAAAATGTCCCACTGAAGGGCCCTGGATCTGAAGTGAGCCCATAGTACAGCTGGGATGCATGATGTCATGAGGCCCAGGACAGACATATTTCCTGAAAGAGGTCATATGGACTAGGTAGATCTCTGATATCCTATCAGGGGACTGATTGTCTTCTGGAAGGAAGGACATCTGCTTGGAGGAGTCCAGCAGAGTTCCTAGGAATACACATCTTTTTGATGGGTTTAGATTTGATTTTTTTAAATTTATGTTCCATCCTAATTTTGCTAGTATAGCGCAAACTATTTGTATTTGGAGGGTCAAGTTTTGAGATGTTTCTGCAACCAACAAAAAGTCGTCCAGGTATGGGATCAGGAGGAAGTCGTTCGTCCTGATGTAAGAGGTAATTTCCGCTATTAGTTTTGAAAATACCCTTGGGGCTTGTGAGATGCCAAAGGGGAGGGCTCTGTATTGTAGGTGAATTAAGGACCCGTTGATTGTCGCTGCTACCCTCAGATATCTTTGATGATGAAGACATATGGGTACGTCGTAGTAAGCGTCACGTACCCCATTTTTATGATTCCTAGAATCCAAGGATTCGCTGAAATCTTCTGCCAATCCCTGAAAAACCGGGAAAGATGACCCCCCCCCCCCACCATGGATTCTATGGCGTCATTGTTGGTCCCTATTTTTAGGGTCCTTTTGGGGCCTAAAGAGAAAGGACTTATTTTTCCTCGTAAATCTTGAGGATCTAAAGTCCTGTCCCCTAGGGTTAGGTCTTTTGTTATTAGCCCTTTGTGACTAAAGGAATCTCTTGTTGGCCTTGCTTGTGCAGTGAACCCCTTCTTGCTATCTGATGCTTATTCCAGAAGGTCATCAAGCGGGGCCCAAAGAGATAATCTCCCGAGCAGGGAATAGCGCACAGTTCCCTTTGGATCCGGTGTCCCCTTTGCAGGTTTTCAGCCAGATAGCTCGTCTAGCCGAATTTGACAGGGCTGCTGATCTGGCGGAAAGGCGTACAGAGTCTACTGAGGCATCTGCCAAGAAATCTGTGGCCTTGGAAAGTGTTGGAAGGGAGGATAAGATTTGATCCCGAGGGGTCTTGTCTTCTAGATGAAGCTTTAATTGTGCGAGCCAAATTTTCAGAGAT
This sequence comes from Rhinoderma darwinii, assembly GCF_050947455.1. Classification (NCBI taxonomy): domain Eukaryota; kingdom Metazoa; phylum Chordata; class Amphibia; order Anura; family Rhinodermatidae; genus Rhinoderma; species Rhinoderma darwinii. The sequence continues at coordinate 106,931 of NW_027463830.1, forward strand.
CTGGCCACACAGGTGGCTGCAATGGCTGGTTTAAAGGCCCCCGTAGAAGCTTCCCAGGTCTTTTTTAGAAAGAAGTCGGCCTTCCTATCCATAGGGTCAGACAAGGAGCCTAGATCTTCAAAGGGAAGGGAGTGTTTCCTTGAAATCTTAGCTACTGGAGCATCGAGTCTAGGGGTGTTATCCCAGTCCTTACATACCTCGTCCTCAAAGGGATACTTCCTTTTGAGGAATTTGGGAATACCTGCTTTCCTATCAGGATTTTTTCATTCTCTTTTAATGAGGTTAGTTATGTTCCTATGAATGGGAAAGGTTTAATTCTTCTTAGGTCCTATGCCTTGAAACATTATGTCCTGGACTGACCGAGGTTCCTTAGGATCATCTATGTTCATAGTAGCCCTTACCGTCTTAAGGAGTAAGTCTACGTCCTCTGTTGGGAACAAATTTCTTTCTCCCTCATCCTCACCTGAGGAATCTAAGGAGCTGTACTCCCCTTCTCCTAGTTGAGGATCCTCCTCAGCTGAGGAATCGGGAACTATCCGGCTAGAGGTAGCCGGAGGACAGGAAACCTGACTGGTGTGTGTGGAGAGGTGTGTCCTTTTTATATCCTCAGGTTTCCTGTCCAGCGGATGGGACGTCTCTCCAGGGGTGCTGTCATAGGTGAAAGGGTAAAAGTGGTTTCCAATTATCTGCTTTTTAATTCAATAAAGCCATTTTTGGGTGAGTAAGTAAAACAAAGTAGAAGAGACAGTATGGCATAATGAGCATCTGTCTGAGAAAAATAAAATAAAAAAAAGAACAGATGAAATATACAAAAAATACAAAGAGAGGGAGGAACACCACAGTGATAAAATATCAGGTCAATTCCCACTAACCAGGTACTAGGACAATGTTTTCCCAGGGCTGGATTTTCAGGATCAATGGGTGGCAGATTACCGTTTATGTCTATATTTGTTGCCCTACACTGCTTTATATTATTATTATATATTATCGTTAATGTCTTTTTGAAGAACAAATCACATTAGCTCCACAAAATAACACATTTCATTTTTTTCCTAAACATCTGTCTGTCTGTGTCATTGAAATTCAGGAAATAAACAGAAGACAACACAATGGCAGTTACCTGTGTCCCCTCTATGCTGGGAAGAGGAAGATTCAAGAACGCCCCTGTCAGTCGCTTCCAGCTCTCAGCTTTACTCAGATCTGAATGGATCACAAACTTTTCATAGATCCTGTAAACAAAGCTCATTTTTTATGCTCCTTCATAGTAGTGTATATGCACGCTATAACAAATAAAAAGTTACCCGTCTAGGGTCCTGTGTATGTTGTGGCTGCTTACATCAAGATACTGATGGAATCTACAAAGAAATGAAGACATACAGATGAGAAACGATTTACATGTCAGTCACAATGCAGAGGTGTACAATATTTATGGGTAACATCCATATGATCACCCTTTTGCAAGACCTGTGATGAACCCAAACGAATAGGACCAGTGGAAGTAGCTTCCTAGAGAAAGATCTGCACAGGAGATGTCCCACCAGCACTGAACGAGACATCTGTCTATGGACCTTTCTTCTATACCTAAGGCCTCATGCACACGACCGTATTTTTTCCCACCCGTAAATACGGGTTCGGTGTCACACGTATTCGACCCGTTTTGCACCAGTATTTACGGACCCGTGCCCGTAAATACGGTTCCGGAATCACCAGTATTCCACCCGTATTTACGGGCACGTTTTCTATGCAAAATTGCACTGCACTAATCGGCAGCCCCTTCTCTCCATCAGTGCAGGATAAAGAGAAGGGGCAGCCCTTTCCGAGGTAAAAGTAAAAGACATTCATACTTACCCGGCCGTTGCCTTGGTGACGCGTCCCTCTCTTGACATCCAGCCCAACATCCCTGGATGACGCGGCAGTCCATGTGACCGCTTCAGCATGTGATTCGCCTGTGATTGGCTGCAGCGGTCACATGGGCTGAAACGTCATCCAGGGATGTCGGGTCGGATGTCGAGAAGGACGCGTCACCAAGGCAACGGCGGGAGACCGGACTGGAGGAAGCAGGAAGTTCTCGGTAAGCATGAACGTCTTTTTTTTACAGGTTGCTCTATATTCTGATCGGAATTCACTGTCCAGGGTGCTGAAAGAGTTACTGCCGATCAATTAACTCTTTCAGCACCCTGGACAGTGACTATTTACTGACGTCGCCTAGCAACGCTGCCGTAATGACGGGTGCACACATGCAGCCACCCGTCATTATGGGAGCTCCATAGACTTCTATGGGCTGCCCGTGCCGTTATTACGGCCTGAAATAGGACATGTTCTATCTTTTTCAACGGCACGGGCACCTTCCCGTAAGAAAACGGGAAGGTACCCGTGGCCAATAGAAGTCTATGAGCCCATTACGGGTCGTAATTACGACCCGTAATAACGGGAGTTTTTACGGTCGTGTGCATGAGGCCTTAAAGAGTAGGATCACAGGAGGACATCGTGGCACATTAGTCATCAATATCTAGAATACGGTCAGATTTCTAGAAATGCTGCAGACCTACTCTTGGGTTCACCCACCTAATTTTACAGTGTGCCATGCGTCATATAACCCAAGGAGCTGTATGATGCTGAACATCACCAGGATATACAATTGGGGTTTGCATTGAGGAAAGGTCAGCAGACCCTGAAACATCTAGCATTTGTCTTCCATTCTTTGTAATGTAATTTTGTCAGACAGCTGGCATTAATGCATTGGTAAATCTGCCCCATAGGAATATTAACATATAAACAAAAAAAGTAAATTTCTAGGCACAACCTAGATCTCTGGGTTTGTCCAGCTGGCAAAATATATGGACATATTAAAAGGGTCTGACCTTCCGATATCCAAACGTTCATCTGATTGTGGCCAAATCTTTGTGTCTAGGTCTTCCTTAACCCCTTAAGGTCCAGCCTATTTTGGGACCTTATCATTGCCACATTCCGAGAGCCATAACTTTTTGGTTTACCTGTTGGCCCAGCTGTAGAATGACTTATTTTTGGCAGGAGAAGTTGTAGTTTTTATTTTCTCCATTTTGGGGTGCATATAATTATTAAGTAACTTTTTGCTTTATTTTTGTACGCCCCATGCACACGGGTTGATACTACATATGTATACTAAATAAGTTTTTTTTTAAAAATAGGAGCCTATGGGTGACGTATGCCACTGGATGACATGTCACAGGTATACATTTAACATATATGTCATGTGCTTTTCAATATATTAAATGGATACCATAATAGCCTAATAGTGGCATGCGTCACTCATAGACTAGAACAATACCCGTATAATGGATACATCAGGACCCCAGTTCTTGACGTATACGTTTAACTAATACCATTATACTCTATGGTAATGGATGCCATTGTTAGGCATTCGTCAAAGCCCACGTTTAACGTATACGTTGGTAATTTTTCCTGACGTACATCAAACATAGGCAAAAACGTCTTGTGAACATAGTCTTAGGCTCCATGCACATAGCAGTAAATTTTGACCCATTCAATTCTATGGCTGACGGACACCTTCCCATATATTTACGGGAAGGCGTTCATGCAATAGAAAGGCTCCGCAAAAGATAGGACATGTCGTATTTTTTTGGTTTTTACGGACCGTGCTCCCATACTTTATATGGGAGTGTGGCCCCGCAAATGTGGGTGGTTACGGGTACGGTCTTGTGAATGGGGCCATACATTCATGCGAAGAAACCGCATACAGACCCAATACATCAAGTCTTGGCGATATTCTATAAGTATACATTGTAGCAAAACACAAGACTAGGAAGGTGATTTGTGCTGCTGATGCGTTGCAGCAAACCTTCAGCTGTGGGAATTATCAGGTTCTGTTCGGTATTTCAATGATAGATTCACTGCGGAATGGATCCTAATGGATCTTATTGACTTCATGGGTCCATCGGGTGGCCAATTTTATGAATAGTGTAGAAAACTACACCATTCAGGCCATCAGAGAGCAACACAGCAACAATATCGTTCCACTTTACGGACAGCAAACAGAGATCTTGAAAATATTTCGGAATTGAAATACAAATGGTATTATAAAGCTGTAGAACTGTTTACAACAATAACACTTCATTTAACAGACAGAAGGAGGTGATACAGAACTAGGAGCAAGTCACCGTCTCCCCTCCCATTATTAATGACGTGAACGCTGGGACTTGTAGTTCCACAACAGCAGCGGATAGTGTGCTACCAATAAGCACAGACCTGAAGTTGGACCCGGCGTACTGCAGCGCTAGCTGGTAGTTATTGTCGCTCTCATCGTCCAGGCCGGTCAGACTGGAGATCAGCTTCCTGACATCCTTCTCCTGCTCTCTTTCATAGCGGGTCCAGTGCGCCATGTCCCGTACATTAGCAGGCAGCCCGGCAAATGTCACCTGACCACGGATTGGACAGCCATACACCAATCACCAATCTTCAGTACGTTAGCCGACAGCAGCCAATCGTCTGTAGAGAACGGCACGTTTGCGTGAGGGGGTGGAGCGACTGTAAACGGACAGATTTGATTGGGTCTAAATATGCTCAACGTGTTTAAACCAAGCAGACTGTCGCCATGGTGAGACAATGTATGATGCGTTTGAAGTAATCCAAGCTCGTACACCAGCTCCTCAGACAGTAAATACACAAGTTCTAGTCCTGATCTTTTCATATTAACAAGCGTGTCTCTATGTACAGTATATTTTACGTAACTTTTCATCTTCTCTAGAGTTTTAAGACTCCAGAAGTTTTCAGCCATGCTGTTTGTTAAACAGTTATATACAGGACCGATTCTAGCTTATCGCCAACCTGCTCCCCTATGAAGGAAGAAGTCAATATAATAATTTTATCAATCACCACTTTATAACTGCCCGCCCTGTCTTCTACCTAATCTAATAGGCGCTTTAATGTAGATAAGTAACGTTTTTTGTGTTGTTTTTTTTAAAAAAACGTTTATTTTTTACAAAGAGGAGCATTTTAAGGGTATGTGCACACACACTAATTACGTCCGTGATTGACGGACGTATTTCGGCCGCAAGTAGTGGACCGAACACAGGGCAGGGAGCCGGGCTCCTAGCATCATACTTATGTACGATGCTAGGAGTCCCTGCCTCTCTGCAGGACAACTGTCCCGTACTGTAATCATGTTTTCAGTACGGGACAGTAGTTCCACGGATAGGCAGGGACTCCTAGCATCATACATAAGTATGATGCTAGGAGCCCGGCTCCCTGCACTGTGTTCGGTCCACTACTTGCGGCCGAAATACGTCCGTCAATTACGGACGTAATTAGTGTGTGTGCACATACCCTAAAGTGTTATGCAAATTCGTTCTTAATGAACAAGTGGGCGTTTTTTTTACTTTTCACCAAGTGGGCGTAGTAAAGAGAAGTGTATGACACGGACCATACGTTATCTATTAGATCAGGTCGAAGATAGGGCAGTTTTAAACTGGTGACAGCCTCTTTAAACTAGTACAATAAAATCAGTGTAAAATACTTAAAATGTGCACCTATGTAAATTCAAAACTTAGTCTATAGAAGTGTAAATTACTGCACTGACGAAAAAAACATAGGAAATCCAGGCTTGCCACATTTTTAACCCCTTCCTACCACAGCCATTTTTCAGATTTTAATTTTTTTCTCCCCACTTTCCAAAAGCCATAACCAGTGGCGCAACTACCGCGGTAGCGGCCGCTACGGGGCCCGCTGGTTGAGGGGGTCTGTACCGCCAGCCGACACGCCCCCCCCATATGCCCAGTGGCGCCGCTCGCAGCCGTTATGGCTGCTACAGCGGATGGAACCGCTACTACGAGGCCCGCGCCGCCAAGGCTCCAACAAGTATGGGCCGGGACGACACAGGCCCTCTCATGCCCGTAGGCGTTGCTAGCACCGGAGGGGGCCCAGGTGCTAGCGACAGAAAATACATGCATTAGCGCTGAATGGACGGGCATGTTTTGTGCCCGACCATTCAGCGCCTTGCAATGACGTTGATTGGTGGGGCAAAATTACTTGCCCTGCCAATCAGCGCCTTTCAACGACGCTAGCAGCGCAATTACATCATCGCGCCGCTTCCGTGCTTTTAAGGCGCTGATTGACGGGGAAAGTCATTCTGCCCTGCCAATCAGCGTTATTGAACGACGCGTTGCTCAGCTCCAGCAGACCTTCTCAGAATAGAGCAGGTCTGCATTGCCATTGGACAGTGCGGGAACGGGATCATGTGAGTATGTAACGTTTTTTTTGTTTTTCTCTAATAAAACTGTGAGTGGCATTATCTATAGTGGTGGCTCTATATACAGGGGGGTCGTCTATATGTGGGGATGTGGGCCACTATATACAGGGGGGTCTATATGTCGGCCACTATATACAGGTGTGGTCTATATGTGGGCCACTATATACAGGGGGTCTATATGTGGGGATGTGGGCCTCTATCTACAAGGGGGAGTCTATATGTGGGGATGGGGGCAATTATATACAGGGGCGTCTATGTGGGGCACTATCTACAGGGGGGTCTTTATGTGGGGCACTATATACAGGGGGAGCTATATGTGAGACACTATAAAGGCGTGGGCTATATGTAGAGCACTATCTATAGGGGAGCTATTTATTTAGGGCACTTTTTCTATAGGGGTGGGCTATATGTGGGTCACTATATACAGGGGTGGGTTACTTGGGCACTAGCTACAGGGGGCTATATGTAGGGCAGTGTCTATAGGGGTGGGCTATATGTGGGACACTATATACAGGGGGAGCTATATGTGAGACACTATCTACAGAGGTGGGCTATACATGGAGCACTATCTATAGGGGAAGCTATATGTAGAGCAACACGGTGGCTCAGTGGTTAGCACTATTGCCTTGCAGCTCTGGAGTCCATATGTGGGCACTATATACAGAGGGTTGTATGTGGAATGCTATCTACAGGGGCTTCTATGTATGGCACTATCTACAGAGGCTCTATGGGGGTCACTATCTCCGGGGGGCTATCGGGGCACTATCTACAGGGGGGGGCGAGGTGTGTGTATGACAGTGTATGGTTCTATTATAATCAGGGACACTGTATGGCGCTATTATAGTTAGAGGTGCAGTGTATAGCGCTTTATTATATTTAGAGGTGTTGAGAATTTTAACTTTGTTTATAGGTGCAGAAATGTTTTAAAAGTGAGAAGCTGAAGACATCTGAGCAGAAAACTGCAGAAATGGGTCATCGCCGGGAGAAATCCATCATAGAGGTCTGGACCGGATGGAGAAGAAAAGAACTAGAATCTGAGATGTCACCGGTGAGTCACTTAACCCCTCCCCAGATTTTCACGTACAGTTACGTGATGGGAACTGGTGTTTTCACGCAATTCCACGTAACTGTACGTGAAGGAGATGGAACTGGCTCAGGAGCTGAGCCAGCAACATAACCGCTGGGTGACATCTGTATGTTAGCTGGCACCCTAGGGTATCAGCCAGGACCGGAGCTAACCTCCGATCCGACCGATTAATCCCTCAAATGCTGCGTTCAATAGAGATCGTAGCATGTGAGGAGTTTATAGCCACCGGCACCCCAGCAACGTGATCGCTGGGTTGCCGGTGGCTGCAAAGGCGATCGGAGGCCTAATACTTACCTCCCGGTCTGCCAGCAACAAAATACTCCTATGCCCCGTCGTCGGCGGTACCATCAGCAAGATGGCGCCGGCTCAGCTTCCGGCTCAGCTTCCGGCTCAGAAGCTGAGCCGGCGTCATCAGCAGTGGGTGTCCGTTGTATGTTACAGCGGACATCCCACTGTAAAGGCAGGAACCGGAGCTAGCTCCGATTCCTGCCACTAACCCCTTCAATGCAGCGATCCAATGCGATCACTGCATCAAAGTGGTTTGTATCAAATCGGCAGCCTGCCATGCGATGGCACGGCTGGCGACTGCTACTATGGCAACAGGAGGCCTAACATTGGCTTCCTATCTGCTTCCTTCCTACATAGGTAGTGCTTCCTTCCCACATAGGTAGTGCATTGTATTAGAACTTCAAACAAACAGTTGGACCTTCAAGTCCCCTAGTGGGACTAAAGAATAGTGCAAAAAAAAAAAAGTGTAAAAATAAAAGTTTTAAAAAATACAATAAAAGTTTCAAGTAAAAACATAAAACACAATCGCCCTTTTTCCCTTTTCAAGTCATTTATTATTGAAAAAAATAATAAAGCCATACATATTTGGTATTGCTGCGACAGTAACGACCTGAACTATAAAAATATTATGTTATTTATTCCGCACAGTGAACGCCGTAAAAAAATAAAACTAAAAAATACTGACATAATTGCTATTTTTTGGTCACTTTGTCTTCCAGAAATTTAAATAAAAAGTGATCAAAAAGTCGCATGTACCCAAAAATGGTACCTATAAAAACTATAACTCATCTCGCAAAAAACAAGCCCTCATACAGCTCAGTTGACGAAAAAATTAAAAAGATGGCTCTCACAACTTGGCAACAGAAAAAAATCCATTCTCTTTACAAAAGTAATTTTATTGTGCAAAAAGTTGTAAAACATAAAAAAGTGCTATAAATTAGGTATCACCAGAATCGGACTGACCCGCAGAATAAAGGAAACATGTAATTTATAACGCTTGGTGAACACTGTATAAAAAGAACTAAAAAACTATCCACAATTGCTGGTTTTTGGTCACCTTGCCTCCCAAAAAAAAAAGGATAACAAGTGATCAAAAAGTCGCATGTACCCCAAAATGGTACCAATAAAAACTACAACTCGTCCCGCAAAAAAAACATCCTTCATACCACTACGTCTATGAAAAAAGTTAAAATGAGTTAAGGCTCCAATAAGTTAGGAAAGAAAAAATATGCAGTTGTGCCGACCCGAGGGGAACATTTCTTGTGTTTCAAGTGGTGAAATATCAAGGCCCCTAAAATTAGGGAACCAGGAAGGGGAGGGCTCAAACATATCCGCTGGAAGCGAGAGTGCCCGTATTATACCAGGACAACACTTCCCAGCAAAATTCCCCAAACTGCAAAGATGCCGAGTGTGGACCAAAAGGGGAATAAGTAAGGACCATTTATTAGTGAGACACCGGCCTGTGCAGAAAGGATTGTGTCACAGCGTAACAAATATCTATGGACTATTTTATTTATTTTTTTTACCCCATTATTATACCACCTGACTATGCCCCTTATATACTCCGCCCGGCTTACATGTACCCCCACATTATAAACTGAAACACCAGTAAGACTCCAAACAAAACTACTACCAAGCAAAATCCACGCTCCAAAAGCCAAATGGTGCTACCTCCCTTCTGAACCCTACAGTGTGCCCAAACAGCAGTTTACTTCCACATAAATGGCATCGCCATATCCGGGAGAACCCTTTTAACAAATTTTGGGGTGTGTGTCTCCAGTGGCACAAGCTGGGCACAACATATTTGCCACTGAAATAGCATATCTAGGGAAAAATTGAAATTTTTACTTTGCACCTTCCGCAGCGCAATCATTCATGGAAAAGGCCTGTGGGGTGAAAATGCTCACTACACCCCTTAATAAATGCCTTGAGGGGTGCAGTTTCTAAAATCGGGTCACTTTTCAGCAGTTTCTTTTATTATTTCACATCAGAGCCTCTGCAATTGTGATCCAACACTTTGTAAATGGCCAAATTAGGTCTTAATTTTACATGGTACATTTTCACTCCTGAGCCTGGTCGAATGTCCAGGCAAAAGATTAGGGCCACACATAGGGTATTTCTAAAACCGGGAAACACAGCATAATAATAAGCGAGCGGTCTTGTTATGGTGGCACAAGCTGGGCACCACATATTGGCATATCTATGGAAAAAATCCCATTATCACTCTGCAACATCGAGTGCACACCAATTTCTGCCAATCACCTGCGGGGTTAATATGCTCACTACACCCCTAGGTGAATACCTTGAGAGGTGTAGTTTCCAAAATGGGGTCACTTCTGGGGGGGTCCACTGTTTTGGTCCCACAGGGACTTTGCAAATGCGACATAGCGCCCAGAAACCAATCCAGCAAAATCTGTACTCCAAAAGCAAATGGCGCTCCTTCCCTTCTGAGCCCTACTCTGTGCCCAAACAGCAGTTTATGACCACATATACGGTATTGCCGTACACAGGAGAAGTTTACAAGTGTTGGGGTGCTTTTTTAAATTTATTTGTTGAGAAAATTAAAAATTTTCAGCTAAAACTACGTCTTATTGAAGAAAAAGGATTTTTTTTATTTTCACCAATTCTAATAAAATCTATGAAACACCTGTGGGGTCAAAATTCTCACTACACCCCTAGATGAATTCCTCAAGGGGTGTAGTTTCGTGAATCGAGTCACTTTTGGGGAGTTTCCGCTGTACTGGTACCTTAGGAGCTTTGCAAAAGTGACATGGTGTCAAGAAACCACTCCAGCAAAATCTGTGCTCCAAAAGCCAAATGGCACTGCTTCCCTTCTGATCCTTGCCGTGTGCCCAAACAGCAGTTTATGACCACAAATGGGGTATTGCCGTACTCCAGAGAAGTTGCTTTACAAATGTTGGGGTTCTTTTATTCCTTTATTTGTTGAGAAAATTAAACATTTTGAGCTAAAGCTACGTCTTATTGGAAAGAAAGGATTTTTTTTTATCTTCACTGCCCAATTTTAATAATATCTATGAAACCCCTGTGGGGTCAAAATGCTCACTACACCCCTAGATGGATTCTTCAAGGGGTGTAGTTTCCTAAATGGAGTAAATTTTTTGGCGTTTTTACTGTTTTGGTCCCTTAGAGGCTTTGCAAATGCGACGTGGTCTTCGCAAACCGATCCTGCAAAATTTGAGCTCCAAAAGCCAAATGGCGCTCTTTCCCTTCTAAGCCCTGCCGTGTGTCCAAACAGCCGTTTATGACAACATGTGGAGTATTGTTTTACTCGGGAGAAATTGCTTTACAAATGTAGTGGTGCATTTTCTCCTTTAGTCCTTGTGGAAATTAGAAAAAAATAGCTAAACCTACATTTTCTTTGAAATGTAGATTTTCAATTTTACGGCCTAATTCCAATAATTTCTGCAAAAAACCTGCGGGGTCAAAATGCTCACTATACCCCTAGATAATTTCCTCAAGGGGTATAGTTTCCAAAATGGGGTCACTTTTGGGGGATTTCCATTGTTTTGACACCGCAAGAGCCTTTCAAACCTGACATGGTGCCTAAAATATTTTCTAATAAAAAGGAGGCCCCAAAATCCTCTAGGTGCTCCTTTGCTTCTGAGGCCTGTGCTTCAGTCAATAAGTGCACTAGGGCCACATGTGGGGTATTTCTAAAAACAGCAGAATCTGGGCAATAGATATTGATTTGCGTTTCTCTGGTAAAACTTTCTGTGTTACAAAAAAATAGATGAAAAATTAATTTCTGCAAAAAAAAAAAGAAATTTGAAAATTTCACATCTACTTTGCCTTAATTCCTGTGAAACGTCTAAAGGGTTAAGAAACGTTCTAAATGCTGTTTTGAATACTTTGAGGGGTGACGTTTTTAAAATGGGTTGACTTATCGGGGGTTTCTAATATGTAAGGCCCTAAAATCCGCTTCCCAACTGAACTGGCCCCTGTAATAATAGCCTTTTGAAATTTTCTTGGAAATGTGAGAAATTGCAGCTAAAGTTCTAAGCCGTGTTACGTCCTAGAAAAATAAAAGGATGTTCAAAAAATGGTGCCAACATACAGAAGACATATGGGGGATGTTAATTAGCACCAATTTTGTGTGGTATTACTATCTGTCTTACAAGCAGATACATTTAAATTTAGAAAAATGCAAAGTGTTTTTCACAATTAAATACTTAATGTATCGTGCAAATTTTGCCAGTAACATAAAGTCCATTGTGTCACGAGAAAACTTTCACAGAATTGCTTGGATAGGTAAAAGCATTCCGAAGTTATTACCACATAAAGTGAAACATGTCAGATTTGAAAAAATTGGCTGTGTCCTGAAGGCCAAAACAGGCTGTGTCCTTAAGGGGTTAATGTAAATGTTCTGCCTTTAATCAGTAATGTAGTCACTGTATGAACTGCAGCGAGATGATGAGTGGTTTGATTATGATATGATTTTTTTTTTGTGAAACAGCATCTCCCAGCATATCCTTACCATTGTTCGTGCCATGCTGGGAGCTGTCGTTTTACGCCGTACAAACCTATACGGCAGGGATTGCACTAAATTGAGCTGTATTTGTTCTGGTGTTGTATATATGTACTGAGCTTTGTTCTGGTGCTATATATACACGTATGAGATTTGTTCTGATGCTGTATGTAAGTACTGCGCTTTGTTCTGGTGCTGTATATACGTATGAGATTGTTTTGGTGCTGTATATATGTAATGAGCTTGGTTCTGGGGCTGTATATATGTACTGAGATTGGTTTTGGTGCTGTATTTATGTACTGAGGTTGGTTCTGGGACTGTATATATGTACTGACCTTGGTTCTAGTGCTGTATTTATGTACTGAGCTTGGTTCTGGTACTGTATATATGTCAGAGCTTTGTTCTAGTGCAGTATTCATGTACTGAGCTTGGTTCTAGTACTGTATTTATGTACTGAGCTTGGTTGTGGTGCTGTATATATGTCAGAGCTTGGTTCTACTGCTGTATTTATGTACTGAGCTTGGTTGTGGTACTGTATACACCGCGTTCCAAATTATTATGCAAATGTTATTTTTCGCTGATTTTCCTAAATAGTCGATGCAAAAGACAGTCAGTATAATCTTCAAGCCATCAACCGTTGGAGTATAATGCTAATTTTATTGAACAAATCTCCTAATGATAACAGATTTTTTTTAGAATTAAAAAACTCAAAATGCACTGTTTCAAATTATTATGCACAACAGAGATCAAAACATTTTAAAGGTTGTAAAGAGAACTAAAATGGTAATTTGTTGAATTTGCAGCATCAGGAGGTCATATTTACAGAAATCAAAACCTCTTTCAATCGAAAAAACTTAGCAGGCCAAGTTACATGTTAACATAGGACCCCTTCTTTGATATCACCTTCACAATTCTTGCATTCATTGAATTTGTGAGTATTTGGACAGTTTCTGCTTGAATATCTTTGCAGGATGTCAGAAAAACCTTGCAGAGCTTCTGTTCTGATGTGAACTGCCTCCCACCCTCATAGATATTTTGCTTGACGATGCTCCAAAGGTTCTCAATAGGGTTGAGGTCAGGGGAACATGGGGGCCACACCATGAGTTTCTCTCCTTTTGTGCCCATAGCAGCCAATGACACAGAGGTATTCTTTGCAGCATGAGATGATGCATTGTCATGCATGAAGATAATTTTGCTACGGAAGGCACGGTTCTTCTTTTTGTACCACGGAAGAAAGTGGTCAGTCATAAACTCTATGTTCATTTTCACACCGTCAGGGACCCTAAAGGGGCCTACCAGCTCTCTCCCCATGATTCCAGCCCAAAACATGACTCCGCCACCTCCTTGCTGACGTCGCAGCCTTGTTGAGACATGGTGGCCATTCACCAACCATCCACTACTCCATCCATTTGGACCATCCAGGGTTGCACGGCACTCATCAGTAAACAACACGGTTTGAAAATTAGTCTTCATGTATTTCTGAGCCCACTGCAACCGTTTCTGCTTGTTTAGGGGTGGCCGAATAAAAACTTTATGCACACTTGTAAACCTCTGGATGATCCTACACCTTGAGGTTTGCGGGACTCCAGAGGCACCAGCGGCTTCAAATACCTGTTTGCTGCTTTGCAATGGCATTTTAGCAGCTGCTCTCCTAAACCTATTAATTTGTCTAGCAGAAACCTTCCTCATTATGCCTTTATCTGAACGAACCCAGTCTGTGCTCTGAATCAGCCACAAATCTTTTCACAGTACGATGATCACGCTTACGTTTTCTTGAAACATCCAATGTTTTCATACCTTGTCCAAGGTATTGCACTATTTCATGCTTTTCGGCAGCAGAGAGATCCTTTTTCTTTCCCATATTGCTTGAAACCTGTGGCCTGCTTAATAATGTGGAACGTCCTTCTTAAGTAGTTTTCCTTTGATTGGGCACACCTGGCAAACTAATTATCACAGGTGTCTGAGATTGATTACAATGATCCAAAGAGCCCTAAGGGTATGTGCACACGGTAGCAGGCTTTTATGTCTGAAATTACAGACTGTTTTCAGGAGAAAACAGCTGCCTCGTTTCAGACGTAATTGCTCCTCCTCGCATTTTGCGAGGCTTCTCTGACAGCCGTAAATTTTGAGCTGTGCTTCATTGAGTTCAATGATGAACGGCTCAAATTACGTCTGAAAGAAGTGTCCTGCACTTCTTTTGACGAGGCTGTATTTTCACGCGTCGTCGTTTGACAGCTGTTGTCTGCACAGTACGTCGGCAAACCCATTCAAATGAATGGGCAGATGTTTGCCGACTTATTGTAGTCTTATTTTCAGACGTAAAACGAGGCATAATACCCCTCGTTTACGTCTGAAAATAGGTTGTGTGAACCCAGCCTAAGACACAATACCATCCATGAGTTTAATTGAAAAACTAATAATTAAATGTTTATGACACTTAAATCCAATGTGCATAATAATTTGGAACACGGTGTATATGTCAGAGCTTGGTTATGGATCTGTAATAATATAGGATATATTTATAATAAGCAGGGCAGATGGAATTGTTCTCAATTCATTGTATATTTCATGGGAACTTGTCTGGTAGTTTTAACCCGTTGAACCTCCACCATGCAGTAATACATGACCTGACAATATTCCCTTGTATGTTTTTTTCAGATGCAGCAAAATCTTTAAAATCCACTTTTAAAACGGCGCACACTATATGCTAATTACTCATTAAGGGCCATGGGGCGTTGCCGCTATCCAGAAGAGTCACATAGTCCTGCCTCCAAACCCATCTTTCCATGTTTGAGTGACATCTCCCTGGCTGATACAACTTTCTCGGATGCGCCATTGCCTTGTGACCTATGACCGAATATACCATTTAACTTTTATTTTGAGTGCTGGATATACCTTCATCGTCTACTTCTATTACCTTGCATACCTGCTGTCAAAACAGGACCTCGTTGGAGGATATTTTCAAGCACCGGCAGCATTTGGACTATATTCACTTGAATCAATGAACGTATTGAAAACGCATTGAAAACGCGGTGAGCGAACTTTCTGTAATACATTTCTCTTTTTGTGTAGCACAATACACAAGGGGGAGCTGTGTGGCACTATACACATGGGGGAACTGTATGGCACTATTTAAGAGGGGGAGGGCTGTGGCTCTATCTACAGGGGGCTGAGTGTGGCACAATCCACAGGAGTCTGTGCGTGGCACTATCTACTAAAGGGGGGCTGTGTGGCACTATATAGAAGGGAGGGGGGCTGTGTGGCACTATATACAGTGGGAGCTGTATAGCGCTATATACAGTGGGGGCTTTATGGCGATATCTGCAGGGGGGCTTTATGGCACTATCGACAAGGGGAGGTGGGGGCGCTATCTACAAATGGGGTGTGACACTGTCCATAGGCGGGGCTATACAGCACTGTCTACAGGGGGCTGTATGGCACATTCTACAGAGGGCACTATTTATAAGGGGGGCTGCTTGTGGCACGCCGTTGGGGGGCCCCGGTCAAGAGTTTACTATGGGGCCTAGTCTTTCGTAGTTACGCCCCTGGCCATAACTTTTTTATTTTTCCAACGATATAGTCCTATGAGGGCTTCATTTTTGCGGGACGAGTTGTCGTTTTTCATGGCATCATTTATTGTACCATATAATGTACTAGAAAACGGGAAAAAAAATATTTGTGGGATGGAAAATAAAAAAAAACATACCAATTTATATAACTTTTTTTATGTTATAGTACTTTTACAAAGAATAAACTGACTAAAAAATAAAATGTATTTTGTGTCGCCAAATTCTGAGAGCCATAACTTATTTCTTTTTCCGTCCATTGAGCAATATGAGGGCATATTTTTTGTGGGACGAGCTTTAGTTATTAATGGTACCATTTCGGTGTACAAGCAAGTTTTTAGATTACTTTTTATTCCATTTTTTGTGGGAGAGGAGGTGACCAAAAAACAGCGGTTCTAGCATTTTATTTAATTATTTTTTACAGCGTTCACTGTTAAATAATGTTAGATTGTAATAGTTCAGATTTTTACGGACGCGGCTATGCCAATTATGTTTATTTTATTTTTTTACAATGCTTTAGGGTAATATTGGAAAATTTTTAATATTTTAATATTTCTTTGTACATAAAAAAAACGTAACTGATTTTGACTTTTTTTATTAGTTTCTCTAGGGGACTTGAACCAGTGATCGTTGGATCGCTAGCAGTGTATACTTTAATACTAATGTATTGCTGTAAATAGTGTTTCTGACAGGCTTCTATTAAGATTTGCCTTTCAGGATTCCAGGAAAGCTGGGTAACGAACCATGTGAAGGTGTAATAGAGACATCTGAATATTAAACCTACCTACATAAATCCCCCTCTTTGCTACCAAATTGTGCCAAAGCTAGGAAGATTTGCCTTTCAGAATCCCAGTAAAGCTGGGTAACAAACTATGTGGAGCTATAATAGAGATCTGCTGAATACTAAATCTACCTGGATAAATCCCTCTCCTTACTAACAAATCGTGCCATAGCTAGAAAGTTTGCCTTTCAGGATCCCAGGAAAGCTGGGTAACAAACCATGTGGAGCTATAATAGAGATCTGCTGAATACTAAATCTACCTAGATAAATCCCTCTCCTTACTAACAAATCGTGCCATAGCTAGAAAGTTTGCCTTTCAGGATCCCAGGAAAGCTGGGTAACAACCCATGTGGAGCTATAATAGAGATCTGCTGAATACTAAATCCCACTAAATAAATGCCCCTCCTCACTACCAAATTGCACTATATCTAGGCAGATTTATCTTTCAGAAGGCTGGGGAACTTGCAGTCCGTAAGGGCACGTTCAGACCTGGCGGACAATTTACGCGGCAGATTTTGATATGAATTCTTGGAAAATCTGCATATGTTACATGCAGATTTTGTTTCGGATTTAGCACCAGATTTGTTGCTGGTTTCAGCCTATGCAATGCAAAGGCTGAAATCCACAGTGAAAATCCGAGGCTTCGGCACAACAGAATGAGCATGCTGCGGATTTAAAAATACGCAGCTTGCCCCATCAACTTGTATTGTACTGTAAATTGCTGCGGATTTGTGATGCAGAACCCGCATGGCAAATCCACCGCAAAACCGCCGCATCTGGACTCAGCCTTAAACGACCTTCACACGAACGTGCAGTTTTTCACGTCCGAGGTTCACCTGTGAGGGACGCGTTATCACAGATCCCCCATAGACTAGAGTCTAGGGAGGGATGTCTGACACGCAGGAAAATAGGACATGTCTTATTTTTTCACGGACCCTTCACACGCCCTATTGAAATACATGAGTCTGTGTTACAGCCGTTGTTTTAACGCCCATCACATGGACGTGATACACACTCGTCTGAATGAACCCTAAGGCCTCATTCACACGACAGGGTCCGAGTGTCGGCCGTTTTTCCCGGCCGGTTTGCATCCGTTTTGCATCCGTTCCGATTCCGTTCCGGGCCGTGTTGCCATTTTTAACGGCCGATTTTGACCCGTTCTGCATCCATTTTTTTCCCTGTCTGTTTTAAAATCGGATGAATTTCATTTAAATTTGTTGCCACACACAGCCCTCTGTAGATAATGCCACAGCCCCCCCGGGTAGGTAATGCCACCCAGCCCCCTGTAGGTAATGCCACCCAGTACCCTGCAGGTAATGCCAACCAGCCCCCTGCAGGTAATGCCACCCAGCCCTCTGCAGGTAATGCCACCCAGCCCCCGGCAGGTAATGCCACCCAGCTCCCTGTATGTAATGCCACCCAGCCCTCTGCAGGTAATGCCACCCAGCCCCCTGCAGGTAATGCCACCCAGCCCCTGCAGGTAATGCCACTAAGCCCCCTGCAGGTAATGCCACCCAGCCCGCTGCAGGTAATGCCACCCAGCCCCTGGCAGGTAATGCCACCCAGCTCCCTGTATGTAATGCCACCCTGCCCCCGGCAGGTAATGCCACCCAGCCCTCTGCAGGTAATGCCACCCAGCCCTCTGCAGGTAATGCCACCCAGCCCCCGGCAGGTAATGCCACCCAGCCCCCTGTATGTAATGCCACGCAGCCCTTGGCAGGTAATGCCACCCAGCCCCCTGCAGGTAATGCCACCCAGCCCCCTGTAGGTAATGCCACCAAGTCCCCTGTAGGTAATGCCACCCAGCCCCCTGTAGGTAATGCCACCCAGCTCCCTGTATGTAATGCCACCATGTCCCCTGTAGGTAATGCCACACAGCCCCTTGTAGGTAATGCCACCCAGCTCCCTGTATGCAATGCCACCAAGTCCCCTGTAGGTAATGCCACCCAGCCTTTGCAGGTAATGCCACCCAGCCTTTGCAGGTAATGCCACCCAGCCCTCTGCAGGTAATGCCACCCAGTCCCTGGCAGGTAATGCCACGCAGCCCCTGCAGATAATGCCACTCTGCCCTCTGCAGGTAATACCACCCAGCCCTCTGCAGGTATTGCCACCCAAGCCCTCGGCAGGTAATGCCACCCAGCCCCTGGCAGGTAATGCCACGCAGCCCCCTGCAGGTAATGCCACCCAGCCCCTGTATGTAATGCCACGCAGCCCCTGGCAGGTAATGCCACCCAGCCCCCTGCAGGTAATGCCACCCAGCCCCCTGTAGGTAATGCCACCCAGTCCCCTGTAGGTAATGCCACCCAGCCCCCTGCAGGTAATGCCACCCAGCCCCCGGCATTTAATGCCACCCAGCCCCCTGTAGTGAATGCCACCCAGCCCTCTGCAGGTAATGCCACCAAGCCCCCGGCAGGTAATGCCACGCAGCCCCTGGCAGGTAATGCCACCCAGCCCCCTGTAGGTAATGCCACCCAGCTCCCTGTATGTAATGCCACCAAGTCCCCTGTATGTAATGCCACACAGCCCCTTGTAGGTAATGCCACGCAGCTCCCTGGATGTAATGCCACCAAGTCCCCTGTAGGTAATGCCACCCAGCCCCTGGCAGGTAATGCCACGCAACCCCCTGCAGGTAATGCCACCCTGTCCCCTGCAGGTAAGGCCACCCAGCCCCCTGCAGGTAATGCCACCCAGCCCTCTGCAGGTAATGCCACCCAGCCCCCGGCAGGTAATGCCACCCAGCCCCTTGTATGTAATGCTACACAGCCCCCGGCAGGTAATGTCACCAAGTCCTCTGTAGGTAATGCCACCCAGCCCCCTGCAGGTAATGCCACCCAGCCCTCTGCAGGTAATGTCACCCAGCCCCCAGCAGGTAATGCCACCCAGCCCCCTGTAGGTAAATCCACCCAGCCCTCTGCAGGTAATGCCACGCAGCCCCCGGCAGGTAATGCCACCCAGCCCCCTGTAGGTAATGCCACCCAGCTCCCTGTATGTAATGCCACCAAGTCCCCTGTAGTTAATGCCACACAGCCCCTTGTAGGTAATGCCACGCAGCCCGCTGCAGGTAATGCCACCCAGCCCCCGGCAGGTAATGCCACCCAGCTCCCTGTATGTAATGCCACCCTGCCCCCTGCAGGTAATGCCACCCAGCCCTCTGCAGGTAATGCCACCCAGCCCTCTGCAGGTAATGCCACCCAGCCCCCGGCAGGTAATGCCACCCAGTCCCCTGTATGTAATGCCACGCAGCCCTTGGCAGGTAATGCCACCCAGCCCCCTGTAGGTAATGCCACCATGTCCCCTGTAGGTAATGCCACACAGCCCCCTGTAGGTAATGCCACCCAGCCCCCTGCAGGTAATGCCACCCAGCCCCCTGTAGGTAATGCCACCCAGCTCCCTGTATGTAATGCCACCAAGTCCCCTGTAGGTAATGCCACCCAGCCTTTGCAGGTAATGCCACCCAGCCTTTGCAGGTAATGCCACCCAGCCCTCTGCAGGTAATGCCACCCAGTCCCTGGCAGGTAATGCCACGCAGCCCCTGCAGGTAATGCCACCCTGCCCTCTGCAGGTAATACCACCCAGCCCTCTGCAGGTATTGCCACCCAAGCCCTCGGCAGGTAATGCCACGCAGCCCCTGCAGGTAATGCCACCCTGCCCTCTGCAGGTAATACCACCCAGCCCTCTGCAGGTATTGCCACCCAAGCCCTCGGCAGGTAATGCCACCCAGCCCCTGGCAGGTAAAGCCACGCAGCCCCCTGCAGGTAATGCCACCCAGCCCCTGTATGTAATGCCACGCAGCCCCTGGCAGGTAATGCCACCCAGCCCCCTGCAGGTAATGCCACCCAGCCCCCTGTAGGTAATGCCACCCAGCCCCCTGCAGGTAATGCCACCCAGCCCCCGGCATTTAATGCCACCCAGCCCCCTGTAGGTAATGCCACCCAGCTCTCTGCAGGTAATGCCACCAAGCCCCCGGCAGGTAATGCCACGCAGCCCCCGGCAGGTAATGCCACCCAGCCCCCTGTAGGTAATGCCACCCAGCTCCCTGTATGTAATGCCACCAAGTCCCCTGTAGGTAATGCCACACAGCCCCTTGTAGGTAATGCCACGCAGCTCCCTGTATGTAATGCCACCAAGTCCCCTGTAGGTAATGCCACCCATCCCCTGGCAGGTAATGCCACGCAGCCCCCTGCAGGTAATGCCACCATGTCCCCTGCAGGTAAGGCCACCCAGCCCCCTGCAGGTAATGCCACCCAGCCCTCTGCAGGTAATGCCACCCAGCCCCCGGCAGGTAATGCCACCCAGCCCCCTGTATGTAATGCTACACAGCCCCCGGCAGGTAATGTCACCAAGTCCTCTGTAGGTAATGCCACCCAGCCCCCTGCAGGTAATGCCACCCAGCCCTCTGCAGGTAATGTCACCCAGCCCCCAGCAGGTAATGCCACCCAGCCCCCTGTAGGTAAATCCACCCAGCCCTCTGCAGGTAATGCCACCAAGCCCCCAGCAGGTAATGCCACGCAGCCCCCGGCAGGTAATGCTACCCAGCCCCCTGTATGTAATGCCACCAAGTCCCCTGTAGGTAATGCCACACAGCCCCTTGTAGGTAATGCCACACAGCCCCCTGTAGGTTGCACCCATCCTCCCCCCCTTCCAGGAGAAGTCACTGACTTGAATGTCCATATATGGACAGTGCAGTCACTGACTTCTCCTGGAGAGGAATCCCCGACCCAGGGATTCCGCTTCAGAAGTGAGTGACGTCACTGTGTCCATATATGGACAGTGTAGTCACTCACTTCTCCTGTAGCGGAATTCCCTGCCACAGGGTCGGGGATTCCGCTTCAGAAGTGAGTGACGTCGCTGTGTCCATATATGGACAGTGTAGTCACTCACTTCTCCTGTAGCGGAATTCCCTGCCACAGGCTCTGGGTTTCCGCTTCAGAAGTGAGAGACGTCGCTGTGTCCATATATGGACAGCGTAGTTACTCACTTCTCCTGTATCGGAATCCCCGACCATAGGGTCGGGGATTCCGCTTCAGAAGTGAGTGACGTCGCTGTGTCCATATATGGACAGTGTAGTCACTCACTTCTCCTGTAGCGGAGTCCCCGGCCATGGGGTCGGGGATTCCGCTTCAGAAGTGAGTGACGTCGCTGTGTCCATATATGGACAGTGTAGTCACTCACTTCTCCTGTAGCGGAATCCCCAGCCACGGGGTCGGGGATTCCGCTTCAGAAGTGAGTGACGTCGCTGTGTCCATATATGGACAGTGTAGTCACTCACTTCTCCTGTAGCGGAATCCCCGGCCACGGGGTCGGGGATTCCGCTTCAGAAGTGAGTGACGTCGCTGTGTCCATATATGGACAGTAGGATTGGGGATTCCGACTCCTACAGGGAGCAAAAAAAGACCCTCCTCCTCCTCACATGCACTCTGCACTGTGAGAAGGAGGAGGAGAGAGAGTGCGAGCGACGGAATACATGGCCATCACTCTGGACACATTCGGGTGATGGCCGTGTATTACCCAGCCCCATAGACTTCTATGGGAGCCGGGCGGCCGGGTAAACGGACGAAAATAGGGCATGTCCCATTTTTTGACGGCCAGGTTTCCCGGGCCGTCAAAAAAATCGGTCGTGTGAATAGCCCCATTAGGGGTCTATTGTTCCTAATGCAGACGTGTGACAGCCGATTTATGAACGGCCGTCACCCGGCCGGGAAACCCTGTAGTGTGAATAAGGGCTTAGGCCCTGTTCACACAGAGTTTTTTTTTTACATCAATGGGAAGCAGAGAAAGCGTATTTAATGGCGTTTTTGCCCGTGGCGTTCAATGGGCACGAGCAAAAAACGCGGTAAACAGTGTGCAGGCAGATCACTGCCTGCAGAAAACTCTGTGTGAACAGGGAGTGTGTTCACAAGTTTCATTTTCTTAGCATTTCCATTGCAGATGGATGGATGGAGGGGGCGGTAGGAATAGGCTCCTTCTTTCCTGCAAAATTTCAACCGCTTGTTTTTGCAGTTTGCTGGAAGTCTTGCAGGTTTATCTATAGGTGATAATTTTATATATGGATTTATTTAATTGATTGTGCCCTTTTAAGATTTAGTGTCCCTTTAACAGGAGACATGTGGAAGTGATGATTGTTCATGAGAAAACTCCTGAAGGGCAACATATTATAGGTACAGATCTGATGAACTATTAGGTTAAAAAAGCACAAAAAATATTCTAACAATAATACGCATGTATTCCAATAAATTATAGCTTAAGGCCCTGTTCACACAGTTTTTACCACAGTGTTTGCCCCCTATTGATTTGAATGGGAGGTGGAGAAGTTTTTTTTTCGCGAGCAAAAAAATTTTTTTATGCCTGCAAAAAAAACTCTGTGTGAACAGGGCCTAACAGTACTAATGGAAAGTGAACGTTTTCTAGCGGGGACGTGATGCCTACAAAAAGCTACACCTTGTCCTGCAGAAATAAAACAAGGCCTCAAATAGAAAAGTAGACATTAATTTAAAATAAGTTATGGCTGGGAGGCAAAAACAAAAAAAAGTCCAAATATGCTGCAACCTCAATAGGTTCATAGTTGTTCCAGCATAAGCCCTTTATATTTATTGACCTACAACAGGAGCTATTCTGAATTCTATCGCCAACATGTAAAGCGGCGTACTATGTGTTTATTGTCTAACAGTGTTGCCTGAAAATTTCATTTCTTCCAGATAATAAAACAATGATCTGCTTTCAGTGCTCTATAAATTCTGAATTCTATCACCAACTTGTAAAGCGGCATACTATGTATTTATTGTCTAACAAAGTTGCCTGAAAATATAATTTCTTCTAGATGATAAAACATAATGATCTGCTTTCAGTGCTCTATAAATTCTGAAGCTTCTCGCTTCAGTTAATGACATCACAGCTGATGGAATACTAAGGCATTTTGACGTGTCTTAGTTATAGACAAGCAGCAAGCTCATTGATGTAGAGCAGTCCTCATCCCATCAGATATGTTCTTGTAGTTCTCAGACAAGACCAGCGTTTTCTTCATAAGATCGTTATGTAATAATTGCGGGGTTCTGCAGGAAAGTTCACCGCAGGGAAGCAGGTAAGGACCATTCCAGTTTTGTTTGCCTTTCTGTAGAGCAGGGGGGGATATTCAGACATTATCTAGGCCATTTTTACATGTTTCTTTTAGTGTAAGGGTAGGCCCACACCTAGAGTAAATACTGCGGACTTTGCGCAACGTATTTCATTGAGGAAAATCAGCAGCGCAATACAGTAGCAGAAGAGTGGATAAGACATGGTGCATAAAAAAATATATAGACCTGCGATGCGATTTTTTATTCTGCAGCATTTCAATTTAAGACAGTGAATCGCTGGTTTTCCCCATTGAATTTAATGGGGAGCAAAAACCTGCGACAAATAGCAGAGTTTGCCATTTTTTTCAATGGAAAAGCTGTGATTCCGCCACAAAAACTCAGAAAAAAAGGTTATACTTACCTGTAGTCATGGCAATGAGTCCCTCTGACATCCTGTAGCCCGGCCTGCTGGAATGGCGTTTCATCCCATGGCAGCCAATGGCAGGCTTTTTTTATTTGTTACCGCTGTTTTCTGCAGTGGACCTTACATACTAAAAACTGCACCACAATTTGGTGCGGTTTTTCAGCCAAAATTCCCTATGTGAACTAACACCATGTGTGCATGTCCTGAAGGCTTACAAATACATGTTGTTAAATTAATTTTTCTCAGCCTGATAGTCCAGAATATATACAAGTTTGTTGCACGTTGAGTCGGCGAATGTGTTTTAGTTCTAATTGGCATTGTGCCCCTAATTCTTTCACATTGTGGGCAAAGAATGGGTAATTTGTTTTAGGAAGAAGAGGAATAGTGTACTAATATTGGTACCAGAAGAACGCGCCTCCAAAGGATGAAGAGGAACTAGGTGCGCTACGCCCCCGTCGGATCATGGAAAATCACATTTAGGTAGATATGGACACAAATTGCGATCGGCAGCAACGGACATTCTGGGCCATCAGGCTCTATCCTATCTTTTACCTACAGGATAGGAATTCTTGGTGTGATAAACACTTCTAAAAAAAATGCACCAATTCTGGAGATAGAATGGCCGGCTTAAAGCGTAGGAGAAGGCCGGTTTTTTTTTCTTTTAACACCATGTGTGCATGTCCTGAAGGCTTACATACATGTTGTTAAATACATTTTTCTCAGCCTGATAGTCCAGAATATATAGAAGTTTGTCGCACGTTGAGTCGGCGTTGAGTCGGCGAATGTGTTTTAGTTCGAATTGGCGTTGTGCCCCTAATTCTTTCTCACATTGTGGGCAAAGAATGGGTAATTTGTTGTAGGAAGAAGAGGAATAGTGTACTAATATTGGTACCAGAAGAACGCGCCTCCAAAGGATGAAGAGGAACTTGGTGCGCTACGCCCCCGTCGGATCATGGAAAATCACATTTAGGTAGATATGGACACCAATTGCGTTCGAGAGCGTCGTACTTTCTGGGCCATCAGGCACTTTCCTATCTTTCACCTACATGATAGGAATTTTTGGTGTGATAACACTTCTAAAAAATGCACCAATTCTGGAGATGGAATGGCCGGCTGAAGGGGTAGGAGGAGGCCGGATTTTTTTCTTTTAACAGCATGTGTGAATGTCCTGAAGGCTTATATACATGTTGTTAAATACATTTTTCTCAGCCTGATAGTCCAGAATTTATAGAAGTTTGTCACAAGTTGAGTCGGCGAATGTGTTTCAGTTCGAATTGGCGTTGTGCCCCTAATTCTTTCCCACATTGTGGGCAAAGAATGGGTAATTTGTTGTAGGAAGAAGAGGAATAGTGTACTAATATTGGTACCAGAAGAACGCGCCTCCGTAGGATGAAGAGGAATGTGGCGCGCTACGCCCCAGTCGGATCATGGAGAATCACATTTAGGTAGATATGGACACCAATTGCGTTAGAGAGCGTCGTACTTTCTGGGCCATCAGGCACTTTCCTATCTTTCACCTACATGATAGGAATTTTTGGTGTGATAACACTTCTAAAAAATGCACCAATTCTGGAGATGGAATGGCCGGCTGAAGGGGTAGGAGGAGGCCGGATTTTTTTCTTTTAACTGCATGTGTGAATATCCTGAAGGCTTATATACATGTTGTTAAATACATTTTTCTCAGCCTGATAGTCCAGAATATATAGAAGTTTGTCTCAAGTTGAGTCGGCGAATGTGTTTCAGTTCGAATTGGCGTTGTGCCCCTAATTCTTTCTCACATTGTGGGCAAAGAATGGGTAATTTGTTGTAGGAAGAAGAGGAATAGTGTACTAATATTGGTACCAGAAGAACGCGCCTCCGTAGGATGAAGAGGAATGTGGCGCGCTACGCCCCAGTCGGATCATGGAGAATCACATTTAGGTAGATATGGACACCAATTGCGTTCGAGAGCGTCGTACTTTCTGGGCCATCAGGCACTTTCCTATCTTTCACCTACATGATAGGAATTTTTGGTGTGATAACACTTCTAAAAAATGCACCAATTCTGGAGATGGAATGGCCGGCTGAAGGGGTAGGAGGAGGCCGGATTTTTTTCTTTTAACAGCATGTGTGAATGTCCTGAAGGCTTATATACATGTTGTTAAATACATTTTTCTCAGCCTGATAGTCCAGAATTTATAGAAGTTTGTCACAAGTTGAGTCGGCGAATGTGTTTCAGTTCGAATTGGCGTTGTGCCCCTAATTCTTTCCCACATTGTGGGCAAAGAATGGGTAATTTGTTGTAGGAAGAAGAGGAATAGTGTACTAATATTGGTACCAGAAGAACGCGCCTCCGTAGGATGAAGAATGTGGCGCGCTACGCCCCAGTCGGATCATGGAGAATCACATTTAGGTAGATATGGACACCAATTGCGTTCGAGAGCGTCGTACTTTCTGGGCCATCAGGCACTTTCCTATCTTTCACCTACATGATAGGAATTTTTGGTGTGATAACACTTCTAAAAAATGCACCAATTCTGGAGATGGAATGGCCGGCTGAAGGGGTAGGAGGAGGCCGGATTTTTTTCTTTTAACAGCATGTGTGAATGTCCTGAAGGCTTATATACATGTTGTTAAATACATTTTTTCTCAGCCTGTTAGTCCAGAATATATAGAAGTTTGTCGCATGTTGAGTCGGCGAATGTGTTTTAGTTCGAATTGGCGTTGTGCCCCTAATTCTTTCTCATATTGTGGGCAAAGAATGGGTAATTTGTTGTAGGAAGAAGAGGAATAGTGTACCTCTATTGGTACCAGAAGAACGCGCCTCCGTAGGATGAAGAGGAATGTGGCGCGCTATGCCCCAGTCGGATCATGGAGAATCACATTTAGGTAGATGTGGACACCAATTGCGTTCGAGAGCGTCGTACTTTCTGGGCCATCAGACACTTTCCTATCTTTCACCTACATGATAGGAATTTTTGGTGTGATAACACTTCTAAAAAATTCACCAATTCTGGAGATGGAATGGCCGGCTGAAGGGGTAGGAGGAGGCCGGATTTTTTTCTTATAACAGCATGTGTGAATATCCTGAAGGCTTATATACATGTTGTTAAATACATTTTTCTCAGCCTGATAGTCCAGAATTTATAGAAGTTTGTCACAAGTTGAGTCGGCGAATGTGTTTCAGTTCGAATTGGCGTTGTGCCCCTAATTCTTTCCCACATTGTGGGCAAAGAATGGGTAATTTCTTGTAGGAAGAAGAGGAATAGTGTACTAATATTGGTACCAGAAGAACGCGCCTCCGTAGGATGAAGAGGAATGTGGCGCGCTACGCCCCAGTCGGATCATGGAGAATCACATTTAGGTAGATATGGGCACCAATTGCGTTCGAGAGCGTCGTACTTTCTGGGCCATCAGGCACTTTCCTATCTTTCACCTACATGATAGGAATTTTTGGTGTGATAACACTTCTAAAAAATGCACCAATTCTGGAGATGGAATGGCCGGCTGAAGGGGTAGAAGGAGGCCGGATTTTTTTCTTTTAACAGCATGTGTGAATGTCCTGAAGGCTTATATACATGTTGTTAAATACATTTTTCTCAGCCTGATAGTCCAGAATTTATAGAAGTTTGTCACAAGTTGAGTCGGCGAATGTGTTTCAGTTCGAATTGGCGTTGTGCCCCTAATTCTTTCCCACATTGTGGGCAAAGAATGGGTAATTTGTTGTAGGAAGAAGAGGAATAGTGTACTAATATTGGTACCAGAAGAACGCGCCTCCGTAGGATGAAGAATGTGGCGCGCTACGCCCCAGTCGGATCATGGAGAATCACATTTAGGTAGATATGGACACCAATTGCGTTCGAGAGCGTCGTACTTTCTGGGCCATCAGGCACTTTCCTATCTTTCACCTACATGATAGGAATTTTTGGTGTGATAACACTTCTAAAAAATGCACCAATTCTGGAGATGGAATGGCCGGCTGAAGGGGTAGGAGGAGGCCGGATTTTTTTCTTTTAACAGCATGTGTGAATGTCCTGAAGGCTTATATACATGTTGTTAAATACATTTTTCTCAGCCTGATAATCCAGAATATATAGAAGTTTGTCGCAAGTTGAGTCGGCGAATGTGTTTCAGTTCGAATTGGCGTTGTGCCCCTAATTCTTTCTCACATTGTGGGCAAAGAATGGGTAATTTGTTGTAGGAAGAAGAGGAATAGTGTACTAATATTGGTACCAGAAGAACGCGCCTCCGTAGGATGAAGAGGAATGTGGCGCGCTACGCCCCAGTCGGATCATGGAGAATCACATTTAGGTAGATATGGACACCAATTGCGTTCGAGAGCGTCGTACTTTCTGGGCCATCAGGCACTTTCCTATCTTTCACCTACATGATAGGAATTTTTGGTGTGATAACACTTCTAAAAAATGCACCAATTCTGGAGATGGAATGGCCGGCTGAAGGGGTAGGAGGAGGCCGGATTTTTTTCTTTTAACAGCATGTGTGAATGTCCTGAAGGCTTATATACATGTTGTTAAATACATTTTTCTCAGCCTGATAGTCCAGAATTTATAGAAGTTTGTCACAAGTTGAGTCGGCGAATGTGTTTCAGTTCGAATTGGCGTTGTGCCCCTAATTCTTTCCCACATTGTGGGCAAAGAATGGGTAATTTCTTGTAGGAAGAAGAGGAATAGTGTACTAATATTGGTACCAGAAGAACGCGCCTCCGTAGGATGAAGAATGTGGCGCGCTACGCCCCAGTCGGATCATGGAGAATCACATTTAGGTAGATATGGACACCAATTGCGTTCGAGAGCGTCGTACTTTCTGGGCCATCAGGCACTTTCCTATCTTTCACCTACATGATAGGAATTTTTGGTTTGATAACACTTCTAAAAAATGCACCAATTCTGGAGATGGAATGGCCGGCTGAAGGGGTAGGAGGAGGCCGGATTTTTTTCTTTTAACAGCATGTGTGAATATCCTGAAGGCTTATATACATGTTGTTAAATACATTTTTCTCAGCCTGATAGTCCAGAATATATAGAAGTTTGTCGCAAGATGATTCGGCGAATGTGTTTCAGTTCGAATTGGCGTTGTGCCCCTAATTCTTTCTCACATTGTGGGCAAAGAATGGGTAATTTGTTGTAGGAAGAAGAGGAATAGTGTACTAATATTGGTACCAGAAGAACGCGCCTCCGTAGGATTAAGAGGAATGTGGCGCGCTACGCCCCAGTCGGATCATGGAGAATCACATTTAGGTAGATATGGACACCAATTGCGTTCGAGAGCGTCGTACTTTCTGGGCCATCAGGCACTTTCCTATCTTTCACCTACTTGATAGGAATTTTTGGTGTGATAACACTTCTAAAAAATGCACCAATTCTGGAGATGGAATGGCCGGCTGAAGGGGTAGGAGGAGGCCGGATTTTTTTCTTTTAACAGCATGTGTGAATGTCCTGAAGGCTTATATACATGTTGTTAAATACATTTTTCTCAGCCTGATAGTCCAGAATTTATAGAAGTTTGTCACAAGTTGAGTCGGCGAATGTGTTTCAGTTCGAATTGGCGTTGTGCCCCTAATTCTTTCCCACATTGTGGGCAAAGAATGGGTAATTTGTTGTAGGAAGAAGAGGAATAGTGTACTAATATTGGTACCAGAAGAACGCGCCTCCGTAGGATGAAGAGGAATGTGGCGCGCTACGCCCCAGTCGGATCATGGAGAATCACATTTAGGTAGATATGGACACCAATTGCGTTAGAGAGCGTCGTACTTTCTGGGCCATCAGGCACTTTCCTATCTTTCACCTACATGATAGGAATTTTTGGTGTGATAACACTTCTAAAAAATGCACCAATTCTGGAGATGGAATGGCCGGCTGAAGGGGTAGGAGGAGGCCGGATTTTTTTCTTTTAACAGCATGTGTGAATATCCTGAAGGCTTATATACATGTTGTTAAATACATTTTTCTCAGCCTGATAGTCCAGAATATATAGAAGTTTGTCTCAAGTTGAGTCGGCGAATGTGTTTCAGTTCGAATTGGCGTTGTGCCCCTAATTCTTTCTCACATTGTGGGCAAAGAATGGGTAATTTGTTGTAGGAAGAAGAGGAATAGTGTACTAATATTGGTACCAGAAGAACGCGCCTCCGTAGGATGAAGAGGAATGTGGCGCGCTACGCCCCAGTCGGATCATGGAGAATCACATTTAGGTAGATATGGACACCAATTGCGTTCGAGAGCGTCGTACTTTCTGGGCCATCAGGCACTTTCCTATCTTTCACCTACATGATAGGAATTTTTGGTGTGATAACACTTCTAAAAAATGCACCAATTCTGGAGATGGAATGGCCGGCTGAAGGGGTAGGAGGAGGCCGGATTTTTTTCTTTTAACAGCATGTGTGAATGTCCTGAAGGCTTATATACATGTTGTTAAATACATTTTTCTCAGCCTGATAGTCCAGAATTTATAGAAGTTTGTCACAAGTTGAGTCGGCGAATGTGTTTCAGTTCGAATTGGCGTTGTGCCCCTAATTCTTTCCCACATTGTGGGCAAAGAATGGGTAATTTGTTGTAGGAAGAAGAGGAATAGTGTACTAATATTGGTACCAGAAGAACGCGCCTCCGTAGGATGAAGAATGTGGCGCGCTACGCCCCAGTCGGATCATGGAGAATCACATTTAGGTAGATATGGACACCAATTGCGTTCGAGAGCGTCGTACTTTCTGGGCCATCAGGCACTTTCCTATCTTTCACCTACATGATAGGAATTTTTGGTGTGATAACACTTCTAAAAAATGCACCAATTCTGGAGATGGAATGGCCGGCTGAAGGGGTAGGAGGAGGCCGGATTTTTTTCTTTTAACAGCATGTGTGAATGTCCTGAAGGCTTATATACATGTTGTTAAATACATTTTTTCTCAGCCTGTTAGTCCAGAATATATAGAAGTTTGTCGCATGTTGAGTCGGCGAATGTGTTTTAGTTCGAATTGGCGTTGTGCCCCTAATTCTTTCTCATATTGTGGGCAAAGAATGGGTAATTTGTTGTAGGAAGAAGAGGAATAGTGTACCTCTATTGGTACCAGAAGAACGCGCCTCCGTAGGATGAAGAGGAATGTGGCGCGCTATGCCCCAGTCGGATCATGGAGAATCACATTTAGGTAGATGTGGACACCAATTGCGTTCGAGAGCGTCGTACTTTCTGGGCCATCAGACACTTTCCTATCTTTCACCTACATGATAGGAATTTTTGGTGTGATAACACTTCTAAAAAATTCACCAATTCTGGAGATGGAATGGCCGGCTGAAGGGGTAGGAGGAGGCCGGATTTTTTTCTTATAACAGCATGTGTGAATATCCTGAAGGCTTATATACATGTTGTTAAATACATTTTTCTCAGCCTGATAGTCCAGAATTTATAGAAGTTTGTCACAAGTTGAGTCGGCGAATGTGTTTCAGTTCGAATTGGCGTTGTGCCCCTAATTCTTTCC
Organism: Rhinoderma darwinii; assembly: GCF_050947455.1. Classification (NCBI taxonomy): domain Eukaryota; kingdom Metazoa; phylum Chordata; class Amphibia; order Anura; family Rhinodermatidae; genus Rhinoderma; species Rhinoderma darwinii. Next base: position 138,324 of record NW_027463830.1, read on the forward strand.
CACATTGTGGGCAAAGAATGGGTAATTTGTTGTAGGAAGAAGAGGAATAGTGTACTAATATTGGTACCAGAAGAACGCGCCTCCGTAGGATGAAGAATGTGGCGCGCTACGCCCCAGTCGGATCATGGAGAATCACATTTAGGTAGATATGGACACCAATTGCGTTCGAGAGCGTCGTACTTTCTGGGCCATCAGGCACTTTCCTATCTTTCACCTACATGATAGGAATTTTTGGTGTGATAACACTTCTAAAAAATGCACCAATTCTGGAGATGGAATGGCCGGCTGAAGGGGTAGGAGGAGGCCGGATTTTTTTCTTTTAACAGCATGTGTGAATATCCTGAAGGCTTATATACATGTTGTTAAATACATTTTTCTCAGCCTGATAGTCCAGAATATATAGAAGTTTGTCGCAAGATGATTCGGCGAATGTGTTTCAGTTCGAATTGGCGTTGTGCCCCTAATTCTTTCTCACATTGTGGGCAAAGAATGGGTAATTTGTTGTAGGAAGAAGAGGAATAGTGTACTAATATTGGTACCAGAAGAACGCGCCTCCGTAGGATTAAGAGGAATGTGGCGCGCTACGCCCCAGTCGGATCATGGAGAATCACATTTAGGTAGATATGGACACCAATTGCGTTCGAGAGCGTCGTACTTTCTGGGCCATCAGGCACTTTCCTATCTTTCACCTACTTGATAGGAATTTTTGGTGTGATAACACTTCTAAAAAATGCACCAATTCTGGAGATGGAATGGCCGGCTGAAGGGGTAGGAGGAGGCCGGATTTTTTTCTTTTAACAGCATGTGTGAATGTCCTGAAGGCTTATATACATGTTGTTAAATACATTTTTCTCAGCCTGATAGTCCAGAATTTATAGAAGTTTGTCACAAGTTGAGTCGGCGAATGTGTTTCAGTTCGAATTGGCGTTGTGCCCCTAATTCTTTCCCACATTGTGGGCAAAGAATGGGTAATTTGTTGTAGGAAGAAGAGGAATAGTGTACTAATATTGGTACCAGAAGAACGCGCCTCCGTAGGATGAAGAGGAATGTGGCGCGCTACGCCCCAGTCGGATCATGGAGAATCACATTTAGGTAGATATGGACACCAATTGCGTTAGAGAGCGTCGTACTTTCTGGGCCATCAGGCACTTTCCTATCTTTCACCTACATGATAGGAATTTTTGGTGTGATAACACTTCTAAAAAATGCACCAATTCTGGAGATGGAATGGCCGGCTGAAGGGGTAGGAGGAGGCCGGATTTTTTTCTTTTAACAGCATGTGTGAATATCCTGAAGGCTTATATACATGTTGTTAAATACATTTTTCTCAGCCTGATAGTCCAGAATATATAGAAGTTTGTCTCAAGTTGAGTCGGCGAATGTGTTTCAGTTCGAATTGGCGTTGTGCCCCTAATTCTTTCTCACATTGTGGGCAAAGAATGGGTAATTTGTTGTAGGAAGAAGAGGAATAGTGTACTAATATTGGTACCAGAAGAACGCGCCTCCGTAGGATGAAGAGGAATGTGGCGCGCTACGCCCCAGTCGGATCATGGAGAATCACATTTAGGTAGATATGGACACCAATTGCGTTCGAGAGCGTCGTACTTTCTGGGCCATCAGGCACTTTCCTATCTTTCACCTACATGATAGGAATTTTTGGTGTGATAACACTTCTAAAAAATGCACCAATTCTGGAGATGGAATGGCCGGCTGAAGGGGTAGGAGGAGGCCGGATTTTTTTCTTTTAACAGCATGTGTGAATGTCCTGAAGGCTTATATACATGTTGTTAAATACATTTTTCTCAGCCTGATAGTCCAGAATTTATAGAAGTTTGTCACAAGTTGAGTCGGCGAATGTGTTTCAGTTCGAATTGGCGTTGTGCCCCTAATTCTTTCCCACATTGTGGGCAAAGAATGGGTAATTTGTTGTAGGAAGAAGAGGAATAGTGTACTAATATTGGTACCAGAAGAACGCGCCTCCGTAGGATGAAGAATGTGGCGCGCTACGCCCCAGTCGGATCATGGAGAATCACATTTAGGTAGATATGGACACCAATTGCGTTCGAGAGCGTCGTACTTTCTGGGCCATCAGGCACTTTCCTATCTTTCACCTACATGATAGGAATTTTTGGTGTGATAACACTTCTAAAAAATGCACCAATTCTGGAGATGGAATGGCCGGCTGAAGGGGTAGGAGGAGGCCGGATTTTTTTCTTTTAACAGCATGTGTGAATGTCCTGAAGGCTTATATACATGTTGTTAAATACATTTTTTCTCAGCCTGTTAGTCCAGAATATATAGAAGTTTGTCGCATGTTGAGTCGGCGAATGTGTTTTAGTTCGAATTGGCGTTGTGCCCCTAATTCTTTCTCATATTGTGGGCAAAGAATGGGTAATTTGTTGTAGGAAGAAGAGGAATAGTGTACCTCTATTGGTACCAGAAGGACGCGCCTCCGTAGGATGAAGAGGAATGTGGCGCGCTATGCCCCAGTCGGATCATGGAGAATCACATTTAGGTAGATGTGGACACCAATTGCGTTCGAGAGCGTCGTACTTTCTGGGCCATCAGACACTTTCCTATCTTTCACCTACATGATAGGAATTTTTGGTGTGATAACACTTCTAAAAAATTCACCAATTCTGGAGATGGAATGGCCGGCTGAAGGGGTAGGAGGAGGCCGGATTTTTTTCTTTTAACAGCATGTGTGAATATCCTGAAGGCTTATATACATGTTGTTAAATACATTTTTCTCAGCCTGATAGTCCAGAATTTATAGAAGTTTGTCACAAGTTGAGTCGGCGAATGTGTTTCAGTTCGAATTGGCGTTGTGCCCCTAATTCTTTCCCACATTGTGGGCAAAGAATGGGTAATTTCTTGTAGGAAGAAGAGGAATAGTGTACTAATATTGGTACCAGAAGAACGCGCCTCCGTAGGATGAAGAGGAATGTGGCGCGCTACGCCCCAGTCGGATCATGGAGAATCACATTTAGGTAGATATGGGCACCAATTGCGTTCGAGAGCGTCGTACTTTCTGGGCCATCAGGCACTTTCCTATCTTTCACCTACATGATAGGAATTTTTGGTGTGATAACACTTCTAAAAAATGCACCAATTCTGGAGATGGAATGGCCGGCTGAAGGGGTAGGAGGAGGCCGGATTTTTTTCTTTTAACAGCATGTGTGAATGTCCTGAAGGCTTATATACATGTTGTTAAATACATTTTTCTCAGCCTGATAGTCCAGAATTTATAGAAGTTTGTCACAAGTTGAGTCGGCGAATGTGTTTCAGTTCGAATTGGCGTTGTGCCCCTAATTCTTTCCCACATTGTGGGCAAAGAATGGGTAATTTGTTGTAGGAAGAAGAGGAATAGTGTACTAATATTGGTACCAGAAGAACGCGCCTCCGTAGGATGAAGAATGTGGCGCGCTACGCCCCAGTCGGATCATGGAGAATCACATTTAGGTAGATATGGACACCAATTGCGTTCGAGAGCGTCGTACTTTCTGGGCCATCAGGCACTTTCCTATCTTTCACCTACATGATAGGAATTTTTGGTGTGATAACACTTCTAAAAAATGCACCAATTCTGGAGATGGAATGGCCGGCTGAAGGGGTAGAAGGAGGCCGGATTTTTTTCTTTTAACAGCATGTGTGAATGTCCTGAAGGCTTATATACATGTTGTTAAATACATTTTTCTCAGCCTGATAATCCAGAATATATAGAAGTTTGTCGCAAGTTGAGTCGGCGAATGTGTTTCAGTTCGAATTGGCGTTGTGCCCCTAATTCTTTCTCACATTGTGGGCAAAGAATGGGTAATTTGTTGTAGGAAGAAGAGGAATAGTGTACTAATATTGGTACCAGAAGAACGCGCCTCCGTAGGATGAAGAATGTGGCGCGCTACGCCCCAGTCGGATCATGGAGAATCACATTTAGGTAGATATGGACACCAATTGCGTTCGAGAGCGTCGTACTTTCTGGGCCATCAGGCACTTTCCTATCTTTCACCTACATGATAGGAATTTTTGGTGTGATAACACTTCTAAAAAATGCACCAATTCTGGAGATGGAATGGCCGGCTGAAGGGGTAGGAGGAGGCCGGATTTTTTTCTTTTAACAGCATGTGTGAATGTCCTGAAGGCTTATATACATGTTGTTAAATACATTTTTTCTCAGCCTGTTAGTCCAGAATATATAGAAGTTTGTCGCATGTTGAGTCGGCGAATGTGTTTTAGTTCGAATTGGCGTTGTGCCCCTAATTCTTTCTCATATTGTGGGCAAAGAATGGGTAATTTGTTGTAGGAAGAAGAGGAATAGTGTACCTCTATTGGTACCAGAAGAACGCGCCTCCGTAGGATGAAGAGGAATGTGGCGCGCTATGCCCCAGTCGGATCATGGAGAATCACATTTAGGTAGATGTGGACACCAATTGCGTTCGAGAGCGTCGTACTTTCTGGGCCATCAGACACTTTCCTATCTTTCACCTACATGATAGGAATTTTTGGTGTGATAACACTTCTAAAAAATTCACCAATTCTGGAGATGGAATGGCCGGCTGAAGGGGTAGGAGGAGGCCGGATTTTTTTCTTTTAACAGCATGTGTGAATATCCTGAAGGCTTATATACATGTTGTTAAATACATTTTTCTCAGCCTGATAGTCCAGAATTTATAGAAGTTTGTCACAAGTTGAGTCGGCGAATGTGTTTCAGTTCGAATTGGCGTTGTGCCCCTAATTCTTTCCCACATTGTGGGCAAAGAATGGGTAATTTCTTGTAGGAAGAAGAGGAATAGTGTACTAATATTGGTACCAGAAGAACGCGCCTCCGTAGGATGAAGAGGAATGTGGCGCGCTACGCCCCAGTCGGATCATGGAGAATCACATTTAGGTAGATATGGGCACCAATTGCGTTCGAGAGCGTCGTACTTTCTGGGCCATCAGGCACTTTCCTATCTTTCACCTACATGATAGGAATTTTTGGTGTGATAACACTTCTAAAAAATGCACCAATTCTGGAGATGGAATGGCCGGCTGAAGGGGTAGGAGGAGGCCGGATTTTTTTCTTTTAACAGCATGTGTGAATGTCCTGAAGGCTTATATACATGTTGTTAAATACATTTTTCTCAGCCTGATAGTCCAGAATTTATAGAAGTTTGTCACAAGTTGAGTCGGCGAATGTGTTTCAGTTCGAATTGGCGTTGTGCCCCTAATTCTTTCCCACATTGTGGGCAAAGAATGGGTAATTTGTTGTAGGAAGAAGAGGAATAGTGTACTAATATTGGTACCAGAAGAACGCGCCTCCGTAGGATGAAGAATGTGGCGCGCTACGCCCCAGTCGGATCATGGAGAATCACATTTAGGTAGATATGGACACCAATTGCGTTCGAGAGCGTCGTACTTTCTGGGCCATCAGGCACTTTCCTATCTTTCACCTACATGATAGGAATTTTTGGTGTGATAACACTTCTAAAAAATGCACCAATTCTGGAGATGGAATGGCCGGCTGAAGGGGTAGAAGGAGGCCGGATTTTTTTCTTTTAACAGCATGTGTGAATGTCCTGAAGGCTTATATACATGTTGTTAAATACATTTTTCTCAGCCTGATAATCCAGAATATATAGAAGTTTGTCGCAAGTTGAGTCGGCGAATGTGTTTCAGTTCGAATTGGCGTTGTGCCCCTAATTCTTTCTCACATTGTGGGCAAAGAATGGGTAATTTGTTGTAGGAAGAAGAGGAATAGTGTACTAATATTGGTACCAGAAGAACGCGCCTCCGTAGGATGAAGAATGTGGCGCGCTACGCCCCAGTCGGATCATGGAGAATCACATTTAGGTAGATATGGACACCAATTGCGTTCGAGAGCGTCGTACTTTCTGGGCCATCAGGCACTTTCCTATCTTTCACCTACATGATAGGAATTTTTGGTGTGATAACACTTCTAAAAAATGCACCAATTCTGGAGATGGAATGGCCGGCTGAAGGGGTAGGAGGAGGCCGGATTTTTTTCTTTTAACAGCATGTGTGAATGTCCTGAAGGCTTATATACATGTTGTTAAATACATTTTTTCTCAGCCTGTTAGTCCAGAATATATAGAAGTTTGTCGCATGTTGAGTCGGCGAATGTGTTTTAGTTCGAATTGGCGTTGTGCCCCTAATTCTTTCTCATATTGTGGGCAAAGAATGGGTAATTTGTTGTAGGAAGAAGAGGAATAGTGTACCTCTATTGGTACCAGAAGAACGCGCCTCCGTAGGATGAAGAGGAATGTGGCGCGCTATGCCCCAGTCGGATCATGGAGAATCACATTTAGGTAGATGTGGACACCAATTGCGTTCGAGAGCGTCGTACTTTCTGGGCCATCAGACACTTTCCTATCTTTCACCTACATGATAGGAATTTTTGGTGTGATAACACTTCTAAAAAATTCACCAATTCTGGAGATGGAATGGCCGGCTGAAGGGGTAGGAGGAGGCCGGATTTTTTTCTTATAACAGCATGTGTGAATATCCTGAAGGCTTATATACATGTTGTTAAATACATTTTTCTCAGCCTGATAGTCCAGAATTTATAGAAGTTTGTCACAAGTTGAGTCGGCGAATGTGTTTCAGTTCGAATTGGCGTTGTGCCCCTAATTCTTTCCCACATTGTGGGCAAAGAATGGGTAATTTCTTGTAGGAAGAAGAGGAATAGTGTACTAATATTGGTACCAGAAGAACGCGCCTCCGTAGGATGAAGAGGAATGTGGCGCGCTACGCCCCAGTCGGATCATGGAGAATCACATTTAGGTAGATATGGGCACCAATTGCGTTCGAGAGCGTCGTACTTTCTGGGCCATCAGGCACTTTCCTATCTTTCACCTACATGATAGGAATTTTTGGTGTGATAACACTTCTAAAAAATGCACCAATTCTGGAGATGGAATGGCCGGCTGAAGGGGTAGAAGGAGGCCGGATTTTTTTCTTTTAACAGCATGTGTGAATGTCCTGAAGGCTTATATACATGTTGTTAAATACATTTTTCTCAGCCTGATAGTCCAGAATTTATAGAAGTTTGTCACAAGTTGAGTCGGCGAATGTGTTTCAGTTCGAATTGGCGTTGTGCCCCTAATTCTTTCCCACATTGTGGGCAAAGAATGGGTAATTTGTTGTAGGAAGAAGAGGAATAGTGTACTAATATTGGTACCAGAAGAACGCGCCTCCGTAGGATGAAGAATGTGGCGCGCTACGCCCCAGTCGGATCATGGAGAATCACATTTAGGTAGATATGGACACCAATTGCGTTCGAGAGCGTCGTACTTTCTGGGCCATCAGGCACTTTCCTATCTTTCACCTACATGATAGGAATTTTTGGTGTGATAACACTTCTAAAAAATGCACCAATTCTGGAGATGGAATGGCCGGCTGAAGGGGTAGGAGGAGGCCGGATTTTTTTCTTTTAACAGCATGTGTGAATGTCCTGAAGGCTTATATACATGTTGTTAAATACATTTTTCTCAGCCTGATAATCCAGAATATATAGAAGTTTGTCGCAAGTTGAGTCGGCGAATGTGTTTCAGTTCGAATTGGCGTTGTGCCCCTAATTCTTTCTCACATTGTGGGCAAAGAATGGGTAATTTGTTGTAGGAAGAAGAGGAATAGTGTACTAATATTGGTACCAGAAGAACGCGCCTCCGTAGGATGAAGAGGAATGTGGCGCGCTACGCCCCAGTCGGATCATGGAGAATCACATTTAGGTAGATATGGACACCAATTGCGTTCGAGAGCGTCGTACTTTCTGGGCCATCAGGCACTTTCCTATCTTTCACCTACATGATAGGAATTTTTGGTGTGATAACACTTCTAAAAAATGCACCAATTCTGGAGATGGAATGGCCGGCTGAAGGGGTAGGAGGAGGCCGGATTTTTTTCTTTTAACAGCATGTGTGAATGTCCTGAAGGCTTATATACATGTTGTTAAATACATTTTTCTCAGCCTGATAGTCCAGAATTTATAGAAGTTTGTCACAAGTTGAGTCGGCGAATGTGTTTCAGTTCGAATTGGCGTTGTGCCCCTAATTCTTTCCCACATTGTGGGCAAAGAATGGGTAATTTCTTGTAGGAAGAAGAGGAATAGTGTACTAATATTGGTACCAGAAGAACGCGCCTCCGTAGGATGAAGAATGTGGCGCGCTACGCCCCAGTCGGATCATGGAGAATCACATTTAGGTAGATATGGACACCAATTGCGTTCGAGAGCGTCGTACTTTCTGGGCCATCAGGCACTTTCCTATCTTTCACCTACATGATAGGAATTTTTGGTTTGATAACACTTCTAAAAAATGCACCAATTCTGGAGATGGAATGGCCGGCTGAAGGGGTAGGAGGAGGCCGGATTTTTTTCTTTTAACAGCATGTGTGAATATCCTGAAGGCTTATATACATGTTGTTAAATACATTTTTCTCAGCCTGATAGTCCAGAATATATAGAAGTTTGTCGCAAGATGATTCGGCGAATGTGTTTCAGTTCGAATTGGCGTTGTGCCCCTAATTCTTTCTCACATTGTGGGCAAAGAATGGGTAATTTGTTGTAGGAAGAAGAGGAATAGTGTACTAATATTGGTACCAGAAGAACGCGCCTCCGTAGGATTAAGAGGAATGTGGCGCGCTACGCCCCAGTCGGATCATGGAGAATCACATTTAGGTAGATATGGACACCAATTGCGTTCGAGAGCGTCGTACTTTCTGGGCCATCAGGCACTTTCCTATCTTTCACCTACTTGATAGGAATTTTTGGTGTGATAACACTTCTAAAAAATGCACCAATTCTGGAGATGGAATGGCCGGCTGAAGGGGTAGGAGGAGGCCGGATTTTTTTCTTTTAACAGCATGTGTGAATGTCCTGAAGGCTTATATACATGTTGTTAAATACATTTTTCTCAGCCTGATAGTCCAGAATTTATAGAAGTTTGTCACAAGTTGAGTCGGCGAATGTGTTTCAGTTCGAATTGGCGTTGTGCCCCTAATTCTTTCCCACATTGTGGGCAAAGAATGGGTAATTTGTTGTAGGAAGAAGAGGAATAGTGTACTAATATTGGTACCAGAAGAACGCGCCTCCGTAGGATGAAGAGGAATGTGGCGCGCTACGCCCCAGTCGGATCATGGAGAATCACATTTAGGTAGATATGGACACCAATTGCGTTAGAGAGCGTCGTACTTTCTGGGCCATCAGGCACTTTCCTATCTTTCACCTACATGATAGGAATTTTTGGTGTGATAACACTTCTAAAAAATGCACCAATTCTGGAGATGGAATGGCCGGCTGAAGGGGTAGGAGGAGGCCGGATTTTTTTCTTTTAACAGCATGTGTGAATATCCTGAAGGCTTATATACATGTTGTTAAATACATTTTTCTCAGCCTGATAGTCCAGAATATATAGAAGTTTGTCTCAAGTTGAGTCGGCGAATGTGTTTCAGTTCGAATTGGCGTTGTGCCCCTAATTCTTTCTCACATTGTGGGCAAAGAATGGGTAATTTGTTGTAGGAAGAAGAGGAATAGTGTACTAATATTGGTACCAGAAGAACGCGCCTCCGTAGGATGAAGAGGAATGTGGCGCGCTACGCCCCAGTCGGATCATGGAGAATCACATTTAGGTAGATATGGACACCAATTGCGTTCGAGAGCGTCGTACTTTCTGGGCCATCAGGCACTTTCCTATCTTTCACCTACATGATAGGAATTTTTGGTGTGATAACACTTCTAAAAAATGCACCAATTCTGGAGATGGAATGGCCGGCTGAAGGGGTAGGAGGAGGCCGGATTTTTTTCTTTTAACAGCATGTGTGAATGTCCTGAAGGCTTATATACATGTTGTTAAATACATTTTTCTCAGCCTGATAGTCCAGAATTTATAGAAGTTTGTCACAAGTTGAGTCGGCGAATGTGTTTCAGTTCGAATTGGCGTTGTGCCCCTAATTCTTTCCCACATTGTGGGCAAAGAATGGGTAATTTGTTGTAGGAAGAAGAGGAATAGTGTACTAATATTGGTACCAGAAGAACGCGCCTCCGTAGGATGAAGAATGTGGCGCGCTACGCCCCAGTCGGATCATGGAGAATCACATTTAGGTAGATATGGACACCAATTGCGTTCGAGAGCGTCGTACTTTCTGGGCCATCAGGCACTTTCCTATCTTTCACCTACATGATAGGAATTTTTGGTGTGATAACACTTCTAAAAAATGCACCAATTCTGGAGATGGAATGGCCGGCTGAAGGGGTAGGAGGAGGCCGGATTTTTTTCTTTTAACAGCATGTGTGAATGTCCTGAAGGCTTATATACATGTTGTTAAATACATTTTTTCTCAGCCTGTTAGTCCAGAATATATAGAAGTTTGTCGCATGTTGAGTCGGCGAATGTGTTTTAGTTCGAATTGGCGTTGTGCCCCTAATTCTTTCTCATATTGTGGGCAAAGAATGGGTAATTTGTTGTAGGAAGAAGAGGAATAGTGTACCTCTATTGGTACCAGAAGAACGCGCCTCCGTAGGATGAAGAGGAATGTGGCGCGCTATGCCCCAGTCGGATCATGGAGAATCACATTTAGGTAGATGTGGACACCAATTGCGTTCGAGAGCGTCGTACTTTCTGGGCCATCAGACACTTTCCTATCTTTCACCTACATGATAGGAATTTTTGGTGTGATAACACTTCTAAAAAATTCACCAATTCTGGAGATGGAATGGCCGGCTGAAGGGGTAGGAGGAGGCCGGATTTTTTTCTTATAACAGCATGTGTGAATATCCTGAAGGCTTATATACATGTTGTTAAATACATTTTTCTCAGCCTGATAGTCCAGAATTTATAGAAGTTTGTCACAAGTTGAGTCGGCGAATGTGTTTCAGTTCGAATTGGCGTTGTGCCCCTAATTCTTTCCCACATTGTGGGCAAAGAATGGGTAATTTGTTGTAGGAAGAAGAGGAATAGTGTACTAATATTGGTACCAGAAGAACGCGCCTCCGTAGGATGAAGAATGTGGCGCGCTACGCCCCAGTCGGATCATGGAGAATCACATTTAGGTAGATATGGACACCAATTGCGTTCGAGAGCGTCGTACTTTCTGGGCCATCAGGCACTTTCCTATCTTTCACCTACATGATAGGAATTTTTGGTGTGATAACACTTCTAAAAAATGCACCAATTCTGGAGATGGAATGGCCGGCTGAAGGGGTAGGAGGAGGCCGGATTTTTTTCTTTTAACAGCATGTGTGAATGTCCTGAAGGCTTATATACATGTTGTTAAATACATTTTTCTCAGCCTGATAATCCAGAATATATAGAAGTTTGTCGCAAGTTGAGTCGGCGAATGTGTTTCAGTTCGAATTGGCGTTGTGCCCCTAATTCTTTCTCACATTGTGGGCAAAGAATGGGTAATTTGTTGTAGGAAGAAGAGGAATAGTGTACTAATATTGGTACCAGAAGAACGCGCCTCCGTAGGATGAAGAGGAATGTGGCGCGCTACGCCCCAGTCGGATCATGGAGAATCACATTTAGGTAGATATGGACACCAATTGCGTTCGAGAGCGTCGTACTTTCTGGGCCATCAGGCACTTTCCTATCTTTCACCTACATGATAGGAATTTTTGGTGTAATAACACTTCTAAAAAATGCACCAATTCTGGAGATGGAATGGCCGGCTGAAGGGGTAGGAGGAGGCCGGATTTTTTTCTTTTAACAGCATGTGTGAATGTCCTGAAGGCTTATATACATGTTGTTAAATACATTTTTCTCAGCCTGATAGTCCAGAATTTATAGAAGTTTGTCACAAGTTGAGTCGGCGAATGTGTTTCAGTTCGAATTGGCGTTGTGCCCCTAATTCTTTCCCACATTGTGGGCAAAGAATGGGTAATTTCTTGTAGGAAGAAGAGGAATAGTGTACTAATATTGGTACCAGAAGAACGCGCCTCCGTAGGATGAAGAATGTGGCGCGCTACGCCCCAGTCGGATCATGGAGAATCACATTTAGGTAGATATGGACACCAATTGCGTTCGAGAGCGTCGTACTTTCTGGGCCATCAGGCACTTTCCTATCTTTCACCTACATGATAGGAATTTTTGGTTTGATAACACTTCTAAAAAATGCACCAATTCTGGAGATGGAATGGCCGGCTGAAGGGGTAGGAGGAGGCCGGATTTTTTTCTTTTAACAGCATGTGTGAATATCCTGAAGGCTTATATACATGTTGTTAAATACATTTTTCTCAGCCTGATAGTCCAGAATATATAGAAGTTTGTCGCAAGATGATTCGGCGAATGTGTTTCAGTTCGAATTGGCGTTGTGCCCCTAATTCTTTCTCACATTGTGGGCAAAGAATGGGTAATTTGTTGTAGGAAGAAGAGGAATAGTGTACTAATATTGGTACCAGAAGAACGCGCCTCCGTAGGATTAAGAGGAATGTGGCGCGCTACGCCCCAGTCGGATCATGGAGAATCACATTTAGGTAGATATGGACACCAATTGCGTTCGAGAGCGTCGTACTTTCTGGGCCATCAGGCACTTTCCTATCTTTCACCTACTTGATAGGAATTTTTGGTGTGATAACACTTCTAAAAAATGCACCAATTCTGGAGATGGAATGGCCGGCTGAAGGGGTAGGAGGAGGCCGGATTTTTTTCTTTTAACAGCATGTGTGAATGTCCTGAAGGCTTATATACATGTTGTTAAATACATTTTTCTCAGCCTGATAGTCCAGAATTTATAGAAGTTTGTCACAAGTTGAGTCGGCGAATGTGTTTCAGTTCGAATTGGCGTTGTGCCCCTAATTCTTTCCCACATTGTGGGCAAAGAATGGGTAATTTGTTGTAGGAAGAAGAGGAATAGTGTACTAATATTGGTACCAGAAGAACGCGCCTCCGTAGGATGAAGAGGAATGTGGCGCGCTACGCCCCAGTCGGATCATGGAGAATCACATTTAGGTAGATATGGACACCAATTGCGTTAGAGAGCGTCGTACTTTCTGGGCCATCAGGCACTTTCCTATCTTTCACCTACATGATAGGAATTTTTGGTGTGATAACACTTCTAAAAAATGCACCAATTCTGGAGATGGAATGGCCGGCTGAAGGGGTAGGAGGAGGCCGGATTTTTTTCTTTTAACAGCATGTGTGAATATCCTGAAGGCTTATATACATGTTGTTAAATACATTTTTCTCAGCCTGATAGTCCAGAATATATAGAAGTTTGTCTCAAGTTGAGTCGGCGAATGTGTTTCAGTTCGAATTGGCGTTGTGCCCCTAATTCTTTCTCACATTGTGGGCAAAGAATGGGTAATTTGTTGTAGGAAGAAGAGGAATAGTGTACTAATATTGGTACCAGAAGAACGCGCCTCCGTAGGATGAAGAGGAATGTGGCGCGCTACGCCCCAGTCGGATCATGGAGAATCACATTTAGGTAGATATGGACACCAATTGCGTTCGAGAGCGTCGTACTTTCTGGGCCATCAGGCACTTTCCTATCTTTCACCTACATGATAGGAATTTTTGGTGTGATAACACTTCTAAAAAATGCACCAATTCTGGAGATGGAATGGCCGGCTGAAGGGGTAGGAGGAGGCCGGATTTTTTTCTTTTAACAGCATGTGTGAATGTCCTGAAGGCTTATATACATGTTGTTAAATACATTTTTCTCAGCCTGATAGTCCAGAATTTATAGAAGTTTGTCACAAGTTGAGTCGGCGAATGTGTTTCAGTTCGAATTGGCGTTGTGCCCCTAATTCTTTCCCACATTGTGGGCAAAGAATGGGTAATTTGTTGTAGGAAGAAGAGGAATAGTGTACTAATATTGGTACCAGAAGAACGCGCCTCCGTAGGATGAAGAATGTGGCGCGCTACGCCCCAGTCGGATCATGGAGAATCACATTTAGGTAGATATGGACACCAATTGCGTTCGAGAGCGTCGTACTTTCTGGGCCATCAGGCACTTTCCTATCTTTCACCTACATGATAGGAATTTTTGGTGTGATAACACTTCTAAAAAATGCACCAATTCTGGAGATGGAATGGCCGGCTGAAGGGGTAGGAGGAGGCCGGATTTTTTTCTTTTAACAGCATGTGTGAATGTCCTGAAGGCTTATATACATGTTGTTAAATACATTTTTTCTCAGCCTGTTAGTCCAGAATATATAGAAGTTTGTCGCATGTTGAGTCGGCGAATGTGTTTTAGTTCGAATTGGCGTTGTGCCCCTAATTCTTTCTCATATTGTGGGCAAAGAATGGGTAATTTGTTGTAGGAAGAAGAGGAATAGTGTACCTCTATTGGTACCAGAAGAACGCGCCTCCGTAGGATGAAGAGGAATGTGGCGCGCTATGCCCCAGTCGGATCATGGAGAATCACATTTAGGTAGATGTGGACACCAATTGCGTTCGAGAGCGTCGTACTTTCTGGGCCATCAGACACTTTCCTATCTTTCACCTACATGATAGGAATTTTTGGTGTGATAACACTTCTAAAAAATTCACCAATTCTGGAGATGGAATGGCCGGCTGAAGGGGTAGGAGGAGGCCGGATTTTTTTCTTTTAACAGCATGTGTGAATATCCTGAAGGCTTATATACATGTTGTTAAATACATTTTTCTCAGCCTGATAGTCCAGAATTTATAGAAGTTTGTCACAAGTTGAGTCGGCGAATGTGTTTCAGTTCGAATTGGCGTTGTGCCCCTAATTCTTTCCCACATTGTGGGCAAAGAATGGGTAATTTCTTGTAGGAAGAAGAGGAATAGTGTACTAATATTGGTACCAGAAGAACGCGCCTCCGTAGGATGAAGAGGAATGTGGCGCGCTACGCCCCAGTCGGATCATGGAGAATCACATTTAGGTAGATATGGGCACCAATTGCGTTCGAGAGCGTCGTACTTTCTGGGCCATCAGGCACTTTCCTATCTTTCACCTACATGATAGGAATTTTTGGTGTGATAACACTTCTAAAAAATGCACCAATTCTGGAGATGGAATGGCCGGCTGAAGGGGTAGGAGGAGGCCGGATTTTTTTCTTTTAACAGCATGTGTGAATGTCCTGAAGGCTTATATACATGTTGTTAAATACATTTTTCTCAGCCTGATAGTCCAGAATTTATAGAAGTTTGTCACAAGTTGAGTCGGCGAATGTGTTTCAGTTCGAATTGGCGTTGTGCCCCTAATTCTTTCCCACATTGTGGGCAAAGAATGGGTAATTTGTTGTAGGAAGAAGAGGAATAGTGTACTAATATTGGTACCAGAAGAACGCGCCTCCGTAGGATGAAGAATGTGGCGCGCTACGCCCCAGTCGGATCATGGAGAATCACATTTAGGTAGATATGGACACCAATTGCGTTCGAGAGCGTCGTACTTTCTGGGCCATCAGGCACTTTCCTATCTTTCACCTACATGATAGGAATTTTTGGTGTGATAACACTTCTAAAAAATGCACCAATTCTGGAGATGGAATGGCCGGCTGAAGGGGTAGAAGGAGGCCGGATTTTTTTCTTTTAACAGCATGTGTGAATGTCCTGAAGGCTTATATACATGTTGTTAAATACATTTTTCTCAGCCTGATAATCCAGAATATATAGAAGTTTGTCGCAAGTTGAGTCGGCGAATGTGTTTCAGTTCGAATTGGCGTTGTGCCCCTAATTCTTTCTCACATTGTGGGCAAAGAATGGGTAATTTGTTGTAGGAAGAAGAGGAATAGTGTACTAATATTGGTACCAGAAGAACGCGCCTCCGTAGGATGAAGAGGAATGTGGCGCGCTACGCCCCAGTCGGATCATGGAGAATCACATTTAGGTAGATATGGACACCAATTGCGTTCGAGAGCGTCGTACTTTCTGGGCCATCAGGCACTTTCCTATCTTTCACCTACATGATAGGAATTTTTGGTGTGATAACACTTCTAAAAAATGCACCAATTCTGGAGATGGAATGGCCGGCTGAAGGGGTAGGAGGAGGCCGGATTTTTTTCTTTTAACAGCATGTGTGAATGTCCTGAAGGCTTATATACATGTTGTTAAATACATTTTTCTCAGCCTGATAGTCCAGAATTTATAGAAGTTTGTCACAAGTTGAGTCAGCGAATGTGTTTCAGTTCGAATTGGCGTTGTGCCCCTAATTCTTTCCCACATTGTGGGCAAAGAATGGGTAATTTCTTGTAGGAAGAAGAGGAATAGTGTACTAATATTGGTACCAGAAGAACGCGCCTCCGTAGGATGAAGAATGTGGCGCGCTACGCCCCAGTCGGATCATGGAGAATCACATTTAGGTAGATATGGACACCAATTGCGTTCGAGAGCGTCGTACTTTCTGGGCCATCAGGCACTTTCCTATCTTTCACCTACATGATAGGAATTTTTGGTTTGATAACACTTCTAAAAAATGCACCAATTCTGGAGATGGAATGGCCGGCTGAAGGGGTAGGAGGAGGCCGGATTTTTTTCTTTTAACAGCATGTGTGAATATCCTGAAGGCTTATATACATGTTGTTAAATACATTTTTCTCAGCCTGATAGTCCAGAATATATAGAAGTTTGTCGCAAGATGATTCGGCGAATGTGTTTCAGTTCGAATTGGCGTTGTGCCCCTAATTCTTTCTCACATTGTGGGCAAAGAATGGGTAATTTGTTGTAGGAAGAAGAGGAATAGTGTACTAATATTGGTACCAGAAGAACGCGCCTCCGTAGGATTAAGAGGAATGTGGCGCGCTACGCCCCAGTCGGATCATGGAGAATCACATTTAGGTAGATATGGACACCAATTGCGTTCGAGAGCGTCGTACTTTCTGGGCCATCAGGCACTTTCCTATCTTTCACCTACTTGATAGGAATTTTTGGTGTGATAACACTTCTAAAAAATGCACCAATTCTGGAGATGGAATGGCCGGCTGAAGGGGTAGGAGGAGGCCGGATTTTTTTCTTTTAACAGCATGTGTGAATGTCCTGAAGGCTTATATACATGTTGTTAAATACATTTTTCTCAGCCTGATAGTCCAGAATTTATAGAAGTTTGTCACAAGTTGAGTCGGCGAATGTGTTTCAGTTCGAATTGGCGTTGTGCCCCTAATTCTTTCCCACATTGTGGGCAAAGAATGGGTAATTTGTTGTAGGAAGAAGAGGAATAGTGTACTAATATTGGTACCAGAAGAACGCGCCTCCGTAGGATGAAGAGGAATGTGGCGCGCTACGCCCCAGTCGGATCATGGAGAATCACATTTAGGTAGATATGGACACCAATTGCGTTAGAGAGCGTCGTACTTTCTGGGCCATCAGGCACTTTCCTATCTTTCACCTACATGATAGGAATTTTTGGTGTGATAACACTTCTAAAAAATGCACCAATTCTGGAGATGGAATGGCCGGCTGAAGGGGTAGGAGGAGGCCGGATTTTTTTCTTTTAACAGCATGTGTGAATATCCTGAAGGCTTATATACATGTTGTTAA
This sequence comes from Rhinoderma darwinii, assembly GCF_050947455.1. Lineage (NCBI taxonomy): Eukaryota > Metazoa > Chordata > Amphibia > Anura > Rhinodermatidae > Rhinoderma > Rhinoderma darwinii. Next base: position 155,756 of record NW_027463830.1, read on the forward strand.
ATACATTTTTCTCAGCCTGATAGTCCAGAATATATAGAAGTTTGTCTCAAGTTGAGTCGGCGAATGTGTTTCAGTTCGAATTGGCGTTGTGCCCCTAATTCTTTCTCACATTGTGGGCAAAGAATGGGTAATTTGTTGTAGGAAGAAGAGGAATAGTGTACTAATATTGGTACCAGAAGAACGCGCCTCCGTAGGATGAAGAGGAATGTGGCGCGCTACGCCCCAGTCGGATCATGGAGAATCACATTTAGGTAGATATGGACACCAATTGCGTTCGAGAGCGTCGTACTTTCTGGGCCATCAGGCACTTTCCTATCTTTCACCTACATGATAGGAATTTTTGGTGTGATAACACTTCTAAAAAATGCACCAATTCTGGAGATGGAATGGCCGGCTGAAGGGGTAGGAGGAGGCCGGATTTTTTTCTTTTAACAGCATGTGTGAATGTCCTGAAGGCTTATATACATGTTGTTAAATACATTTTTCTCAGCCTGATAGTCCAGAATTTATAGAAGTTTGTCACAAGTTGAGTCGGCGAATGTGTTTCAGTTCGAATTGGCGTTGTGCCCCTAATTCTTTCCCACATTGTGGGCAAAGAATGGGTAATTTGTTGTAGGAAGAAGAGGAATAGTGTACTAATATTGGTACCAGAAGAACGCGCCTCCGTAGGATGAAGAATGTGGCGCGCTACGCCCCAGTCGGATCATGGAGAATCACATTTAGGTAGATATGGACACCAATTGCGTTCGAGAGCGTCGTACTTTCTGGGCCATCAGGCACTTTCCTATCTTTCACCTACATGATAGGAATTTTTGGTGTGATAACACTTCTAAAAAATGCACCAATTCTGGAGATGGAATGGCCGGCTGAAGGGGTAGGAGGAGGCCGGATTTTTTTCTTTTAACAGCATGTGTGAATGTCCTGAAGGCTTATATACATGTTGTTAAATACATTTTTTCTCAGCCTGTTAGTCCAGAATATATAGAAGTTTGTCGCATGTTGAGTCGGCGAATGTGTTTTAGTTCGAATTGGCGTTGTGCCCCTAATTCTTTCTCATATTGTGGGCAAAGAATGGGTAATTTGTTGTAGGAAGAAGAGGAATAGTGTACCTCTATTGGTACCAGAAGAACGCGCCTCCGTAGGATGAAGAGGAATGTGGCGCGCTATGCCCCAGTCGGATCATGGAGAATCACATTTAGGTAGATGTGGACACCAATTGCGTTCGAGAGCGTCGTACTTTCTGGGCCATCAGACACTTTCCTATCTTTCACCTACATGATAGGAATTTTTGGTGTGATAACACTTCTAAAAAATTCACCAATTCTGGAGATGGAATGGCCGGCTGAAGGGGTAGGAGGAGGCCGGATTTTTTTCTTATAACAGCATGTGTGAATATCCTGAAGGCTTATATACATGTTGTTAAATACATTTTTCTCAGCCTGATAGTCCAGAATTTATAGAAGTTTGTCACAAGTTGAGTCGGCGAATGTGTTTCAGTTCGAATTGGCGTTGTGCCCCTAATTCTTTCCCACATTGTGGGCAAAGAATGGGTAATTTGTTGTAGGAAGAAGAGGAATAGTGTACTAATATTGGTACCAGAAGAACGCGCCTCCGTAGGATGAAGAATGTGGCGCGCTACGCCCCAGTCGGATCATGGAGAATCACATTTAGGTAGATATGGACACCAATTGCGTTCGAGAGCGTCGTACTTTCTGGGCCATCAGGCACTTTCCTATCTTTCACCTACATGATAGGAATTTTTGGTGTGATAACACTTCTAAAAAATGCACCAATTCTGGAGATGGAATGGCCGGCTGAAGGGGTAGGAGGAGGCCGGATTTTTTTCTTTTAACAGCATGTGTGAATGTCCTGAAGGCTTATATACATGTTGTTAAATACATTTTTCTCAGCCTGATAATCCAGAATATATAGAAGTTTGTCGCAAGTTGAGTCGGCGAATGTGTTTCAGTTCGAATTGGCGTTGTGCCCCTAATTCTTTCTCACATTGTGGGCAAAGAATGGGTAATTTGTTGTAGGAAGAAGAGGAATAGTGTACTAATATTGGTACCAGAAGAACGCGCCTCCGTAGGATGAAGAGGAATGTGGCGCGCTACGCCCCAGTCGGATCATGGAGAATCACATTTAGGTAGATATGGACACCAATTGCGTTCGAGAGCGTCGTACTTTCTGGGCCATCAGGCACTTTCCTATCTTTCACCTACATGATAGGAATTTTTGGTGTAATAACACTTCTAAAAAATGCACCAATTCTGGAGATGGAATGGCCGGCTGAAGGGGTAGGAGGAGGCCGGATTTTTTTCTTTTAACAGCATGTGTGAATGTCCTGAAGGCTTATATACATGTTGTTAAATACATTTTTCTCAGCCTGATAGTCCAGAATTTATAGAAGTTTGTCACAAGTTGAGTCGGCGAATGTGTTTCAGTTCGAATTGGCGTTGTGCCCCTAATTCTTTCCCACATTGTGGGCAAAGAATGGGTAATTTGTTGTAGGAAGAAGAGGAATAGTGTACTAATATTGGTACCAGAAGAACGCGCCTCCGTAGGATGAAGAATGTGGCGCGCTACGCCCCAGTCGGATCATGGAGAATCACATTTAGGTAGATATGGACACCAATTGCGTTCGAGAGCGTCGTACTTTCTGGGCCATCAGGCACTTTCCTATCTTTCACCTACATGATAGGAATTTTTGGTTTGATAACACTTCTAAAAAATGCACCAATTCTGGAGATGGAATGGCCGGCTGAAGGGGTAGGAGGAGGCCGGATTTTTTTCTTTTAACAGCATGTGTGAATATCCTGAAGGCTTATATACATGTTGTTAAATACATTTTTCTCAGCCTGATAGTCCAGAATATATAGAAGTTTGTCGCAAGATGATTCGGCGAATGTGTTTCAGTTCGAATTGGCGTTGTGCCCCTAATTCTTTCTCACATTGTGGGCAAAGAATGGGTAATTTGTTGTAGGAAGAAGAGGAATAGTGTACTAATATTGGTACCAGAAGAACGCGCCTCCGTAGGATTAAGAGGAATGTGGCGCGCTACGCCCCAGTCGGATCATGGAGAATCACATTTAGGTAGATATGGACACCAATTGCGTTCGAGAGCGTCGTACTTTCTGGGCCATCAGGCACTTTCCTATCTTTCACCTACTTGATAGGAATTTTTGGTGTGATAACACTTCTAAAAAATGCACCAATTCTGGAGATGGAATGGCCGGCTGAAGGGGTAGGAGGAGGCCGGATTTTTTTCTTTTAACAGCATGTGTGAATGTCCTGAAGGCTTATATACATGTTGTTAAATACATTTTTCTCAGCCTGATAGTCCAGAATTTATAGAAGTTTGTCACAAGTTGAGTCGGCGAATGTGTTTCAGTTCGAATTGGCGTTGTGCCCCTAATTCTTTCCCACATTGTGGGCAAAGAATGGGTAATTTGTTGTAGGAAGAAGAGGAATAGTGTACTAATATTGGTACCAGAAGAACGCGCCTCCGTAGGATGAAGAGGAATGTGGCGCGCTACGCCCCAGTCGGATCATGGAGAATCACATTTAGGTAGATATGGACACCAATTGCGTTAGAGAGCGTCGTACTTTCTGGGCCATCAGGCACTTTCCTATCTTTCACCTACATGATAGGAATTTTTGGTGTGATAACACTTCTAAAAAATGCACCAATTCTGGAGATGGAATGGCCGGCTGAAGGGGTAGGAGGAGGCCGGATTTTTTTCTTTTAACAGCATGTGTGAATATCCTGAAGGCTTATATACATGTTGTTAAATACATTTTTCTCAGCCTGATAGTCCAGAATATATAGAAGTTTGTCTCAAGTTGAGTCGGCGAATGTGTTTCAGTTCGAATTGGCGTTGTGCCCCTAATTCTTTCTCACATTGTGGGCAAAGAATGGGTAATTTGTTGTAGGAAGAAGAGGAATAGTGTACTAATATTGGTACCAGAAGAACGCGCCTCCGTAGGATGAAGAGGAATGTGGCGCGCTACGCCCCAGTCGGATCATGGAGAATCACATTTAGGTAGATATGGACACCAATTGCGTTCGAGAGCGTCGTACTTTCTGGGCCATCAGGCACTTTCCTATCTTTCACCTACATGATAGGAATTTTTGGTGTGATAACACTTCTAAAAAATGCACCAATTCTGGAGATGGAATGGCCGGCTGAAGGGGTAGGAGGAGGCCGGATTTTTTTCTTTTAACAGCATGTGTGAATGTCCTGAAGGCTTATATACATGTTGTTAAATACATTTTTCTCAGCCTGATAGTCCAGAATTTATAGAAGTTTGTCACAAGTTGAGTCGGCGAATGTGTTTCAGTTCGAATTGGCGTTGTGCCCCTAATTCTTTCCCACATTGTGGGCAAAGAATGGGTAATTTGTTGTAGGAAGAAGAGGAATAGTGTACTAATATTGGTACCAGAAGAACGCGCCTCCGTAGGATGAAGAATGTGGCGCGCTACGCCCCAGTCGGATCATGGAGAATCACATTTAGGTAGATATGGACACCAATTGCGTTCGAGAGCGTCGTACTTTCTGGGCCATCAGGCACTTTCCTATCTTTCACCTACATGATAGGAATTTTTGGTGTGATAACACTTCTAAAAAATGCACCAATTCTGGAGATGGAATGGCCGGCTGAAGGGGTAGGAGGAGGCCGGATTTTTTTCTTTTAACAGCATGTGTGAATGTCCTGAAGGCTTATATACATGTTGTTAAATACATTTTTTCTCAGCCTGTTAGTCCAGAATATATAGAAGTTTGTCGCATGTTGAGTCGGCGAATGTGTTTTAGTTCGAATTGGCGTTGTGCCCCTAATTCTTTCTCATATTGTGGGCAAAGAATGGGTAATTTGTTGTAGGAAGAAGAGGAATAGTGTACCTCTATTGGTACCAGAAGAACGCGCCTCCGTAGGATGAAGAGGAATGTGGCGCGCTATGCCCCAGTCGGATCATGGAGAATCACATTTAGGTAGATGTGGACACCAATTGCGTTCGAGAGCGTCGTACTTTCTGGGCCATCAGACACTTTCCTATCTTTCACCTACATGATAGGAATTTTTGGTGTGATAACACTTCTAAAAAATTCACCAATTCTGGAGATGGAATGGCCGGCTGAAGGGGTAGGAGGAGGCCGGATTTTTTTCTTTTAACAGCATGTGTGAATATCCTGAAGGCTTATATACATGTTGTTAAATACATTTTTCTCAGCCTGATAGTCCAGAATTTATAGAAGTTTGTCACAAGTTGAGTCGGCGAATGTGTTTCAGTTCGAATTGGCGTTGTGCCCCTAATTCTTTCCCACATTGTGGGCAAAGAATGGGTAATTTCTTGTAGGAAGAAGAGGAATAGTGTACTAATATTGGTACCAGAAGAACGCGCCTCCGTAGGATGAAGAGGAATGTGGCGCGCTACGCCCCAGTCGGATCATGGAGAATCACATTTAGGTAGATATGGGCACCAATTGCGTTCGAGAGCGTCGTACTTTCTGGGCCATCAGGCACTTTCCTATCTTTCACCTACATGATAGGAATTTTTGGTGTGATAACACTTCTAAAAAATGCACCAATTCTGGAGATGGAATGGCCGGCTGAAGGGGTAGGAGGAGGCCGGATTTTTTTCTTTTAACAGCATGTGTGAATGTCCTGAAGGCTTATATACATGTTGTTAAATACATTTTTCTCAGCCTGATAGTCCAGAATTTATAGAAGTTTGTCACAAGTTGAGTCGGCGAATGTGTTTCAGTTCGAATTGGCGTTGTGCCCCTAATTCTTTCCCACATTGTGGGCAAAGAATGGGTAATTTGTTGTAGGAAGAAGAGGAATAGTGTACTAATATTGGTACCAGAAGAACGCGCCTCCGTAGGATGAAGAATGTGGCGCGCTACGCCCCAGTCGGATCATGGAGAATCACATTTAGGTAGATATGGACACCAATTGCGTTCGAGAGCGTCGTACTTTCTGGGCCATCAGGCACTTTCCTATCTTTCACCTACATGATAGGAATTTTTGGTTTGATAACACTTCTAAAAAATGCACCAATTCTGGAGATGGAATGGCCGGCTGAAGGGGTAGGAGGAGGCCGGATTTTTTTCTTTTAACAGCATGTGTGAATATCCTGAAGGCTTATATACATGTTGTTAAATACATTTTTCTCAGCCTGATAGTCCAGAATATATAGAAGTTTGTCGCAAGATGATTCGGCGAATGTGTTTCAGTTCGAATTGGCGTTGTGCCCCTAATTCTTTCTCACATTGTGGGCAAAGAATGGGTAATTTGTTGTAGGAAGAAGAGGAATAGTGTACTAATATTGGTACCAGAAGAACGCGCCTCCGTAGGATTAAGAGGAATGTGGCGCGCTACGCCCCAGTCGGATCATGGAGAATCACATTTAGGTAGATATGGACACCAATTGCGTTCGAGAGCGTCGTACTTTCTGGGCCATCAGGCACTTTCCTATCTTTCACCTACTTGATAGGAATTTTTGGTGTGATAACACTTCTAAAAAATGCACCAATTCTGGAGATGGAATGGCCGGCTGAAGGGGTAGGAGGAGGCCGGATTTTTTTCTTTTAACAGCATGTGTGAATGTCCTGAAGGCTTATATACATGTTGTTAAATACATTTTTCTCAGCCTGATAGTCCAGAATTTATAGAAGTTTGTCACAAGTTGAGTCGGCGAATGTGTTTCAGTTCGAATTGGCGTTGTGCCCCTAATTCTTTCCCACATTGTGGGCAAAGAATGGGTAATTTGTTGTAGGAAGAAGAGGAATAGTGTACTAATATTGGTACCAGAAGAACGCGCCTCCGTAGGATGAAGAGGAATGTGGCGCGCTACGCCCCAGTCGGATCATGGAGAATCACATTTAGGTAGATATGGACACCAATTGCGTTAGAGAGCGTCGTACTTTCTGGGCCATCAGGCACTTTCCTATCTTTCACCTACATGATAGGAATTTTTGGTGTGATAACACTTCTAAAAAATGCACCAATTCTGGAGATGGAATGGCCGGCTGAAGGGGTAGGAGGAGGCCGGATTTTTTTCTTTTAACAGCATGTGTGAATATCCTGAAGGCTTATATACATGTTGTTAAATACATTTTTCTCAGCCTGATAGTCCAGAATATATAGAAGTTTGTCTCAAGTTGAGTCGGCGAATGTGTTTCAGTTCGAATTGGCGTTGTGCCCCTAATTCTTTCTCACATTGTGGGCAAAGAATGGGTAATTTGTTGTAGGAAGAAGAGGAATAGTGTACTAATATTGGTACCAGAAGAACGCGCCTCCGTAGGATGAAGAATGTGGCGCGCTACGCCCCAGTCGGATCATGGAGAATCACATTTAGGTAGATATGGACACCAATTGCGTTCGAGAGCGTCGTACTTTCTGGGCCATCAGGCACTTTCCTATCTTTCACCTACATGATAGGAATTTTTGGTGTGATAACACTTCTAAAAAATGCACCAATTCTGGAGATGGAATGGCCGGCTGAAGGGGTAGGAGGAGGCCGGATTTTTTTCTTTTAACAGCATGTGTGAATGTCCTGAAGGCTTATATACATGTTGTTAAATACATTTTTCTCAGCCTGATAGTCCAGAATTTATAGAAGTTTGTCACAAGTTGAGTCGGCGAATGTGTTTCAGTTCGAATTGGCGTTGTGCCCCTAATTCTTTCCCACATTGTGGGCAAAGAATGGGTAATTTGTTGTAGGAAGAAGAGGAATAGTGTACTAATATTGGTACCAGAAGAACGCGCCTCCGTAGGATGAAGAATGTGGCGCGCTACGCCCCAGTCGGATCATGGAGAATCACATTTAGGTAGATATGGACACCAATTGCGTTCGAGAGCGTCGTACTTTCTGGGCCATCAGGCACTTTCCTATCTTTCACCTACATGATAGGAATTTTTGGTGTGATAACACTTCTAAAAAATGCACCAATTCTGGAGATGGAATGGCCGGCTGAAGGGGTAGGAGGAGGCCGGATTTTTTTCTTTTAACAGCATGTGTGAATGTCCTGAAGGCTTATATACATGTTGTTAAATACATTTTTTCTCAGCCTGTTAGTCCAGAATATATAGAAGTTTGTCGCATGTTGAGTCGGCGAATGTGTTTTAGTTCGAATTGGCGTTGTGCCCCTAATTCTTTCTCATATTGTGGGCAAAGAATGGGTAATTTGTTGTAGGAAGAAGAGGAATAGTGTACCTCTATTGGTACCAGAAGAACGCGCCTCCGTAGGATGAAGAGGAATGTGGCGCGCTATGCCCCAGTCGGATCATGGAGAATCACATTTAGGTAGATGTGGACACCAATTGCGTTCGAGAGCGTCGTACTTTCTGGGCCATCAGACACTTTCCTATCTTTCACCTACATGATAGGAATTTTTGGTGTGATAACACTTCTAAAAAATTCACCAATTCTGGAGATGGAATGGCCGGCTGAAGGGGTAGGAGGAGGCCGGATTTTTTTCTTTTAACAGCATGTGTGAATATCCTGAAGGCTTATATACATGTTGTTAAATACATTTTTCTCAGCCTGATAGTCCAGAATTTATAGAAGTTTGTCACAAGTTGAGTCGGCAAATGTGTTTCAGTTCGAATTGGCGTTGTGCCCCTAATTCTTTCCCACATTGTGGGCAAAGAATGGGTAATTTCTTGTAGGAAGAAGAGGAATAGTGTACTAATATTGGTACCAGAAGAACGCGCCTCCGTAGGATGAAGAGGAATGTGGCGCGCTACGCCCCAGTCGGATCATGGAGAATCACATTTAGGTAGATATGGGCACCAATTGCGTTCGAGAGCGTCGTACTTTCTGGGCCATCAGGCACTTTCCTATCTTTCACCTACATGATAGGAATTTTTGGTGTGATAACACTTCTAAAAAATGCACCAATTCTGGAGATGGAATGGCCGGCTGAAGGGGTAGGAGGAGGCCGGATTTTTTTCTTTTAACAGCATGTGTGAATGTCCTGAAGGCTTATATACATGTTGTTAAATACATTTTTCTCAGCCTGATAGTCCAGAATTTATAGAAGTTTGTCACAAGTTGAGTCGGCGAATGTGTTTCAGTTCGAATTGGCGTTGTGCCCCTAATTCTTTCCCACATTGTGGGCAAAGAATGGGTAATTTGTTGTAGGAAGAAGAGGAATAGTGTACTAATATTGGTACCAGAAGAACGCGCCTCCGTAGGATGAAGAATGTGGCGCGCTACGCCCCAGTCGGATCATGGAGAATCACATTTAGGTAGATATGGACACCAATTGCGTTCGAGAGCGTCGTACTTTCTGGGCCATCAGGCACTTTCCTATCTTTCACCTACATGATAGGAATTTTTGGTGTGATAACACTTCTAAAAAATGCACCAATTCTGGAGATGGAATGGCCGGCTGAAGGGGTAGGAGGAGGCCGGATTTTTTTCTTTTAACAGCATGTGTGAATGTCCTGAAGGCTTATATACATGTTGTTAAATACATTTTTTCTCAGCCTGTTAGTCCAGAATATATAGAAGTTTGTCGCATGTTGAGTCGGCGAATGTGTTTTAGTTCGAATTGGCGTTGTGCCCCTAATTCTTTCTCATATTGTGGGCAAAGAATGGGTAATTTGTTGTAGGAAGAAGAGGAATAGTGTACCTCTATTGGTACCAGAAGAACGCGCCTCCGTAGGATGAAGAGGAATGTGGCGCGCTATGCCCCAGTCGGATCATGGAGAATCACATTTAGGTAGATGTGGACACCAATTGCGTTCGAGAGCGTCGTACTTTCTGGGCCATCAGACACTTTCCTATCTTTCACCTACATGATAGGAATTTTTGGTGTGATAACACTTCTAAAAAATTCACCAATTCTGGAGATGGAATGGCCGGCTGAAGGGGTAGGAGGAGGCCGGATTTTTTTCTTATAACAGCATGTGTGAATATCCTGAAGGCTTATATACATGTTGTTAAATACATTTTTCTCAGCCTGATAGTCCAGAATTTATAGAAGTTTGTCACAAGTTGAGTCGGCGAATGTGTTTCAGTTCGAATTGGCGTTGTGCCCCTAATTCTTTCCCACATTGTGGGCAAAGAATGGGTAATTTCTTGTAGGAAGAAGAGGAATAGTGTACTAATATTGGTACCAGAAGAACGCGCCTCCGTAGGATGAAGAGGAATGTGGCGCGCTACGCCCCAGTCGGATCATGGAGAATCACATTTAGGTAGATATGGGCACCAATTGCGTTCGAGAGCGTCGTACTTTCTGGGCCATCAGGCACTTTCCTATCTTTCACCTACATGATAGGAATTTTTGGTGTGATAACACTTCTAAAAAATGCACCAATTCTGGAGATGGAATGGCCGGCTGAAGGGGTAGGAGGAGGCCGGATTTTTTTCTTTTAACAGCATGTGTGAATGTCCTGAAGGCTTATATACATGTTGTTAAATACATTTTTTCTCAGCCTGTTAGTCCAGAATATATAGAAGTTTGTCGCATGTTGAGTCGGCGAATGTGTTTTAGTTCGAATTGGCGTTGTGCCCCTAATTCTTTCTCATATTGTGGGCAAAGAATGGGTAATTTGTTGTAGGAAGAAGAGGAATAGTGTACCTCTATTGGTACCAGAAGAACGCGCCTCCGTAGGATGAAGAGGAATGTGGCGCGCTATGCCCCAGTCGGATCATGGAGAATCACATTTAGGTAGATGTGGACACCAATTGCGTTCGAGAGCGTCGTACTTTCTGGGCCATCAGACACTTTCCTATCTTTCACCTACATGATAGGAATTTTTGGTGTGATAACACTTCTAAAAAATTCACCAATTCTGGAGATGGAATGGCCGGCTGAAGGGGTAGGAGGAGGCCGGATTTTTTTCTTATAACAGCATGTGTGAATATCCTGAAGGCTTATATACATGTTGTTAAATACATTTTTCTCAGCCTGATAGTCCAGAATTTATAGAAGTTTGTCACAAGTTGAGTCGGCGAATGTGTTTCAGTTCGAATTGGCGTTGTGCCCCTAATTCTTTCCCACATTGTGGGCAAAGAATGGGTAATTTCTTGTAGGAAGAAGAGGAATAGTGTACTAATATTGGTACCAGAAGAACGCGCCTCCGTAGGATGAAGAGGAATGTGGCGCGCTACGCCCCAGTCGGATCATGGAGAATCACATTTAGGTAGATATGGGCACCAATTGCGTTCGAGAGCGTCGTACTTTCTGGGCCATCAGGCACTTTCCTATCTTTCACCTACATGATAGGAATTTTTGGTGTGATAACACTTCTAAAAAATGCACCAATTCTGGAGATGGAATGGCCGGCTGAAGGGGTAGAAGGAGGCCGGATTTTTTTCTTTTAACAGCATGTGTGAATGTCCTGAAGGCTTATATACATGTTGTTAAATACATTTTTCTCAGCCTGATAGTCCAGAATTTATAGAAGTTTGTCACAAGTTGAGTCGGCGAATATGTTTCAGTTCGAATTGGCGTTGTGCCCCTAATTCTTTCCCACATTGTGGGCAAAGAATGGGTAATTTGTTGTAGGAAGAAGAGGAATAGTGTACTAATATTGGTACCAGAAGAACGCGCCTCCGTAGGATGAAGAATGTGGCGCGCTACGCCCCAGTCGGATCATGGAGAATCACATTTAGGTAGATATGGACACCAATTGCGTTCGAGAGCGTCGTACTTTCTGGGCCATCAGGCACTTTCCTATCTTTCACCTACATGATAGGAATTTTTGGTGTGATAACACTTCTAAAAAATGCACCAATTCTGGAGATGGAATGGCCGGCTGAAGGGGTAGGAGGAGGCCGGATTTTTTTCTTTTAACAGCATGTGTGAATGTCCTGAAGGCTTATATACATGTTGTTAAATACATTTTTCTCAGCCTGATAGTCCAGAATATATAGAAGTTTGTCGCAAGTTGAGTCGGCGAATGTGTTTCAGTTCGAATTGGCGTTGTGCCCCTAATTCTTTCTCACATTGTGGGCAAAGAATGGGTAATTTGTTGTAGGAAGAAGAGGAATTTTGTACTAATATTGGTACCAGAAGAACGCGCCTCCGTAGGATGAAGAGGAATGTGGCGCGCTACGCCCCAGTCGGATCATGGAGAATCACATTTAGGTAGATATGGGCACCAATTGCGTTCGAGAGCGTCGTACTTTCTGGGCCATCAGGCACTTTCCTATCTTTCACCTACATGATAGGAATTTTTGGTGTGATAACACTTCTAAAAAATGCACCAATTCTGGAGATGGAATGGCCGGCTGAAGGGGTAGGAGGAGGCCGGATTTTTTTCTTTTAACAGCATGTGTGAATGTCCTGAAGGCTTATATACATGTTGTTAAATACATTTTTTCTCAGCCTGTTAGTCCAGAATATATAGAAGTTTGTCGCATGTTGAGTCGGCGAATGTGTTTTAGTTCGAATTGGCGTTGTGCCCCTAATTCTTTCTCATATTGTGGGCAAAGAATGGGTAATTTGTTGTAGGAAGAAGAGGAATAGTGTACCTCTATTGGTACCAGAAGAACGCGCCTCCGTAGGATGAAGAGGAATGTGGCGCGCTATGCCCCAGTCGGATCATGGAGAATCACATTTAGGTAGATGTGGACACCAATTGCGTTCGAGAGCGTCGTACTTTCTGGGCCATCAGACACTTTCCTATCTTTCACCTACATGATAGGAATTTTTGGTGTGATAACACTTCTAAAAAATTCACCAATTCTGGAGATGGAATGGCCGGCTGAAGGGGTAGGAGGAGGCCGGATTTTTTTCTTATAACAGCATGTGTGAATATCCTGAAGGCTTATATACATGTTGTTAAATACATTTTTCTCAGCCTGATAGTCCAGAATTTATAGAAGTTTGTCACAAGTTGAGTCGGCGAATGTGTTTCAGTTCGAATTGGCGTTGTGCCCCTAATTCTTTCCCACATTGTGGGCAAAGAATGGGTAATTTCTTGTAGGAAGAAGAGGAATAGTGTACTAATATTGGTACCAGAAGAACGCGCCTCCGTAGGATGAAGAGGAATGTGGCGCGCTACGCCCCAGTCGGATCATGGAGAATCACATTTAGGTAGATATGGGCACCAATTGCGTTCGAGAGCGTCGTACTTTCTGGGCCATCAGGCACTTTCCTATCTTTCACCTACATGATAGGAATTTTTGGTGTGATAACACTTCTAAAAAATGCACCAATTCTGGAGATGGAATGGCCGGCTGAAGGGGTAGAAGGAGGCCGGATTTTTTTCTTTTAACAGCATGTGTGAATGTCCTGAAGGCTTATATACATGTTGTTAAATACATTTTTCTCAGCCTGATAGTCCAGAATTTATAGAAGTTTGTCACAAGTTGAGTCGGCGAATGTGTTTCAGTTCGAATTGGCGTTGTGCCCCTAATTCTTTCCCACATTGTGGGCAAAGAATGGGTAATTTGTTGTAGGAAGAAGAGGAATAGTGTACTAATATTGGTACCAGAAGAACGCGCCTCCGTAGGATGAAGAATGTGGCGCGCTACGCCCCAGTCGGATCATGGAGAATCACATTTAGGTAGATATGGACACCAATTGCGTTCGAGAGCGTCGTACTTTCTGGGCCATCAGGCACTTTCCTATCTTTCACCTACATGATAGGAATTTTTGGTGTGATAACACTTCTAAAAAATGCACCAATTCTGGAGATGGAATGGCCGGCTGAAGGGGTAGGAGGAGGCCGGATTTTTTTCTTTTAACAGCATGTGTGAATGTCCTGAAGGCTTATATACATGTTGTTAAATACATTTTTCTCAGCCTGATAGTCCAGAATTTATAGAAGTTTGTCACAAGTTGAGTCGGCGAATGTGTTTCAGTTCGAATTGGCGTTGTGCCCCTAATTCTTTCCCACATTGTGGGCAAAGAATGGGTAATTTGTTGTAGGAAGAAGAGGAATAGTGTACTAATATTGGTACCAGAAGAACGCGCCTCCGTAGGATGAAGAGGAATGTGGCGCGCTACGCCCCAGTCGGATCATGGAGAATCACATTTAGGTAGATATGGACACCAATTGCGTTAGAGAGCGTCGTACTTTCTGGGCCATCAGGCACTTTCCTATCTTTCACCTACATGATAGGAATTTTTGGTGTGATAACACTTCTAAAAAATGCACCAATTCTGGAGATGGAATGGCCGGCTGAAGGGGTAGGAGGAGGCCGGATTTTTTTCTTTTAACAGCATGTGTGAATATCCTGAAGGCTTATATACATGTTGTTAAATACATTTTTCTCAGCCTGATAGTCCAGAATATATAGAAGTTTGTCTCAAGTTGAGTCGGCGAATGTGTTTCAGTTCGAATTGGCGTTGTGCCCCTAATTCTTTCTCACATTGTGGGCAAAGAATGGGTAATTTGTTGTAGGAAGAAGAGGAATAGTGTACTAATATTGGTACCAGAAGAACGCGCCTCCGTAGGATGAAGAGGAATGTGGCGCGCTACGCCCCAGTCGGATCATGGAGAATCACATTTAGGTAGATATGGACACCAATTGCGTTCGAGAGCGTCGTACTTTCTGGGCCATCAGGCACTTTCCTATCTTTCACCTACATGATAGGAATTTTTGGTGTGATAACACTTCTAAAAAATGCACCAATTCTGGAGATGGAATGGCCGGCTGAAGGGGTAGGAGGAGGCCGGATTTTTTTCTTTTAACAGCATGTGTGAATGTCCTGAAGGCTTATATACATGTTGTTAAATACATTTTTCTCAGCCTGATAGTCCAGAATTTATAGAAGTTTGTCACAAGTTGAGTCGGCGAATGTGTTTCAGTTCGAATTGGCGTTGTGCCCCTAATTCTTTCCCACATTGTGGGCAAAGAATGGGTAATTTGTTGTAGGAAGAAGAGGAATAGTGTACTAATATTGGTACCAGAAGAACGCGCCTCCGTAGGATGAAGAATGTGGCGCGCTACGCCCCAGTCGGATCATGGAGAATCACATTTAGGTAGATATGGACACCAATTGCGTTCGAGAGCGTCGTACTTTCTGGGCCATCAGGCACTTTCCTATCTTTCACCTACATGATAGGAATTTTTGGTGTGATAACACTTCTAAAAAATGCACCAATTCTGGAGATGGAATGGCCGGCTGAAGGGGTAGGAGGAGGCCGGATTTTTTTCTTTTAACAGCATGTGTGAATGTCCTGAAGGCTTATATACATGTTGTTAAATACATTTTTTCTCAGCCTGTTAGTCCAGAATATATAGAAGTTTGTCGCATGTTGAGTCGGCGAATGTGTTTTAGTTCGAATTGGCGTTGTGCCCCTAATTCTTTCTCATATTGTGGGCAAAGAATGGGTAATTTGTTGTAGGAAGAAGAGGAATAGTGTACCTCTATTGGTACCAGAAGAACGCGCCTCCGTAGGATGAAGAGGAATGTGGCGCGCTATGCCCCAGTCGGATCATGGAGAATCACATTTAGGTAGATGTGGACACCAATTGCGTTCGAGAGCGTCGTACTTTCTGGGCCATCAGACACTTTCCTATCTTTCACCTACATGATAGGAATTTTTGGTGTGATAACACTTCTAAAAAATTCACCAATTCTGGAGATGGAATGGCCGGCTGAAGGGGTAGGAGGAGGCCGGATTTTTTTCTTTTAACAGCATGTGTGAATATCCTGAAGGCTTATATACATGTTGTTAAATACATTTTTCTCAGCCTGATAGTCCAGAATTTATAGAAGTTTGTCACAAGTTGAGTCGGCGAATGTGTTTCAGTTCGAATTGGCGTTGTGCCCCTAATTCTTTCCCACATTGTGGGCAAAGAATGGGTAATTTCTTGTAGGAAGAAGAGGAATAGTGTACTAATATTGGTACCAGAAGAACGCGCCTCCGTAGGATGAAGAGGAATGTGGCGCGCTACGCCCCAGTCGGATCATGGAGAATCACATTTAGGTAGATATGGGCACCAATTGCGTTCGAGAGCGTCGTACTTTCTGGGCCATCAGGCACTTTCCTATCTTTCACCTACATGATAGGAATTTTTGGTGTGATAACACTTCTAAAAAATGCACCAATTCTGGAGATGGAATGGCCGGCTGAAGGGGTAGGAGGAGGCCGGATTTTTTTCTTTTAACAGCATGTGTGAATGTCCTGAAGGCTTATATACATGTTGTTAAATACATTTTTCTCAGCCTGATGGTCCAGAATTTATAGAAGTTTGTCACAAGTTGAGTCGGCGAATGTGTTTCAGTTCGAATTGGCGTTGTGCCCCTAATTCTTTCCCACATTGTGGGCAAAGAATGGGTAATTTGTTGTAGGAAGAAGAGGAATAGTGTACTAATATTGGTACCAGAAGAACGCGCCTCCGTAGGATGAAGAATGTGGCGCGCTACGCCCCAGTCGGATCATGGAGAATCACATTTAGGTAGATATGGACACCAATTGCGTTCGAGAGCGTCGTACTTTCTGGGCCATCAGGCACTTTCCTATCTTTCACCTACATGATAGGAATTTTTGGTGTGATAACACTTCTAAAAAATGCACCAATTCTGGAGATGGAATGGCCGGCTGAAGGGGTAGGAGGAGGCCGGATTTTTTTCTTTTAACAGCATGTGTGAATGTCCTGAAGGCTTATATACATGTTGTTAAATACATTTTTTCTCAGCCTGTTAGTCCAGAATATATAGAAGTTTGTCGCATGTTGAGTCGGCGAATGTGTTTTAGTTCGAATTGGCGTTGTGCCCCTAATTCTTTCTCATATTGTGGGCAAAGAATGGGTAATTTGTTGTAGGAAGAAGAGGAATAGTGTACCTCTATTGGTACCAGAAGAACGCGCCTCCGTAGGATGAAGAGGAATGTGGCGCGCTATGCCCCAGTCGGATCATGGAGAATCACATTTAGGTAGATGTGGACACCAATTGCGTTCGAGAGCGTCGTACTTTCTGGGCCATCAGACACTTTCCTATCTTTCACCTACATGATAGGAATTTTTGGTGTGATAACACTTCTAAAAAATTCACCAATTGTGGAGATGGAATGGCCGGCTGAAGGGGTAGGAGGAGGCCGGATTTTTTTCTTATAACAGCATGTGTGAATATCCTGAAGGCTTATATACATGTTGTTAAATACATTTTTCTCAGCCTGATAGTCCAGAATTTATAGAAGTTTGTCACAAGTTGAGTCGGCGAATGTGTTTCAGTTCGAATTGGCGTTGTGCCCCTAATTCTTTCCCACATTGTGGGCAAAGAATGGGTAATTTCTTGTAGGAAGAAGAGGAATAGTGTACTAATATTGGTACCAGAAGAACGCGCCTCCGTAGGATGAAGAGGAATGTGGCGCGCTACGCCCCAGTCGGATCATGGAGAATCACATTTAGGTAGATATGGGCACCAATTGCGTTCGAGAGCGTCGTACTTTCTGGGCCATCAGGCACTTTCCTATCTTTCACCTACATGATAGGAATTTTTGGTGTGATAACACTTCTAAAAAATGCACCAATTCTGGAGATGGAATGGCCGGCTGAAGGGGTAGGAGGAGGCCGGATTTTTTTCTTTTAACAGCATGTGTGAATGTCCTGAAGGCTTATATACATGTTGTTAAATACATTTTTTCTCAGCCTGTTAGTCCAGAATATATAGAAGTTTGTCGCATGTTGAGTCGGCGAATGTGTTTTAGTTCGAATTGGCGTTGTGCCCCTAATTCTTTCTCATATTGTGGGCAAAGAATGGGTAATTTGTTGTAGGAAGAAGAGGAATAGTGTACCTCTATTGGTACCAGAAGAACGCGCCTCCGTAGGATGAAGAGGAATGTGGCGCGCTATGCCCCAGTCGGATCATGGAGAATCACATTTAGGTAGATGTGGACACCAATTGCGTTCGAGAGCGTCGTACTTTCTGGGCCATCAGACACTTTCCTATCTTTCACCTACATGATAGGAATTTTTGGTGTGATAACACTTCTAAAAAATTCACCAATTCTGGAGATGGAATGGCCGGCTGAAGGGGTAGGAGGAGGCCGGATTTTTTTCTTATAACAGCATGTGTGAATATCCTGAAGGCTTATATACATGTTGTTAAATACATTTTTCTCAGCCTGATAGTCCAGAATTTATAGAAGTTTGTCACAAGTTGAGTCGGCGAATGTGTTTCAGTTCGAATTGGCGTTGTGCCCCTAATTCTTTCCCACATTGTGGGCAAAGAATGGGTAATTTCTTGTAGGAAGAAGAGGAATAGTGTACTAATATTGGTACCAGAAGAACGCGCCTCCGTAGGATGAAGAGGAATGTGGCGCGCTACGCCCCAGTCGGATCATGGAGAATCACATTTAGGTAGATATGGGCACCAATTGCGTTCGAGAGCGTCGTACTTTCTGGGCCATCAGGCACTTTCCTATCTTTCACCTACATGATAGGAATTTTTGGTGTGATAACACTTCTAAAAAATGCACCAATTCTGGAGATGGAATGGCCGGCTGAAGGGGTAGAAGGAGGCCGGATTTTTTTCTTTTAACAGCATGTGTGAATGTCCTGAAGGCTTATATACATGTTGTTAAATACATTTTTCTCAGCCTGATAGTCCAGAATTTATAGAAGTTTGTCACAAGTTGAGTCGGCGAATATGTTTCAGTTCGAATTGGCGTTGTGCCCCTAATTCTTTCCCACATTGTGGGCAAAGAATGGGTAATTTGTTGTAGGAAGAAGAGGAATAGTGTACTAATATTGGTACCAGAAGAACGCGCCTCCGTAGGATGAAGAATGTGGCGCGCTACGCCCCAGTCGGATCATGGAGAATCACATTTAGGTAGATATGGACACCAATTGCGTTCGAGAGCGTCGTACTTTCTGGGCCATCAGGCACTTTCCTATCTTTCACCTACATGATAGGAATTTTTGGTGTGATAACACTTCTAAAAAATGCACCAATTCTGGAGATGGAATGGCCGGCTGAAGGGGTAGGAGGAGGCCGGATTTTTTTCTTTTAACAGCATGTGTGAATGTCCTGAAGGCTTATATACATGTTGTTAAATACATTTTTCTCAGCCTGATAGTCCAGAATATATAGAAGTTTGTCGCAAGTTGAGTCGGCGAATGTGTTTCAGTTCGAATTGGCGTTGTGCCCCTAATTCTTTCTCACATTGTGGGCAAAGAATGGGTAATTTGTTGTAGGAAGAAGAGGAATTTTGTACTAATATTGGTACCAGAAGAACGCGCCTCCGTAGGATGAAGAGGAATGTGGCGCGCTACGCCCCAGTCGGATCATGGAGAATCACATTTAGGTAGATATGGGCACCAATTGCGTTCGAGAGCGTCGTACTTTCTGGGCCATCAGGCACTTTCCTATCTTTCACCTACATGATAGGAATTTTTGGTGTGATAACACTTCTAAAAAATGCACCAATTCTGGAGATGGAATGGCCGGCTGAAGGGGTAGGAGGAGGCCGGATTTTTTTCTTTTAACAGCATGTGTGAATGTCCTGAAGGCTTATATACATGTTGTTAAATACATTTTTTCTCAGCCTGTTAGTCCAGAATATATAGAAGTTTGTCGCATGTTGAGTCGGCGAATGTGTTTTAGTTCGAATTGGCGTTGTGCCCCTAATTCTTTCTCATATTGTGGGCAAAGAATGGGTAATTTGTTGTAGGAAGAAGAGGAATAGTGTACCTCTATTGGTACCAGAAGAACGCGCCTCCGTAGGATGAAGAGGAATGTGGCGCGCTATGCCCCAGTCGGATCATGGAGAATCACATTTAGGTAGATGTGGACACCAATTGCGTTCGAGAGCGTCGTACTTTCTGGGCCATCAGACACTTTCCTATCTTTCACCTACATGATAGGAATTTTTGGTGTGATAACACTTCTAAAAAATTCACCAATTCTGGAGATGGAATGGCCGGCTGAAGGGGTAGGAGGAGGCCGGATTTTTTTCTTATAACAGCATGTGTGAATATCCTGAAGGCTTATATACATGTTGTTAAATACATTTTTCTCAGCCTGATAGTCCAGAATTTATAGAAGTTTGTCACAAGTTGAGTCGGCGAATGTGTTTCAGTTCGAATTGGCGTTGTGCCCCTAATTCTTTCCCACATTGTGGGCAAAGAATGGGTAATTTCTTGTAGGAAGAAGAGGAATAGTGTACTAATATTGGTACCAGAAGAACGCGCCTCCGTAGGATGAAGAGGAATGTGGCGCGCTACGCCCCAGTCGGATCATGGAGAATCACATTTAGGTAGATATGGGCACCAATTGCGTTCGAGAGCGTCGTACTTTCTGGGCCATCAGGCACTTTCCTATCTTTCACCTACATGATAGGAATTTTTGGTGTGATAACACTTCTAAAAAATGCACCAATTCTGGAGATGGAATGGCCGGCTGAAGGGGTAGAAGGAGGCCGGATTTTTTTCTTTTAACAGCATGTGTGAATGTCCTGAAGGCTTATATACATGTTGTTAAATACATTTTTCTCAGCCTGATAGTCCAGAATTTATAGAAGTTTGTCACAAGTTGAGTCGGCGAATGTGTTTCAGTTCGAATTGGCGTTGTGCCCCTAATTCTTTCCCACATTGTGGGCAAAGAATGGGTAATTTGTTGTAGGAAGAAGAGGAATAGTGTACTAATATTGGTACCAGAAGAACGCGCCTCCGTAGGATGAAGAATGTGGCGCGCTACGCCCCAGTCGGATCATGGAGAATCACATTTAGGTAGATATGGACACCAATTGCGTTCGAGAGCGTCGTACTTTCTGGGCCATCAGGCACTTTCCTATCTTTCACCTACATGATAGGAATTTTTGGTGTGATAACACTTCTAAAAAATGCACCAATTCTGGAGATGGAATGGCCGGCTGAAGGGGTAGGAGGAGGCCGGATTTTTTTCTTTTAACAGCATGTGTGAATGTCCTGAAGGCTTATATACATGTTGTTAAATACATTTTTCTCAGCCTGATAGTCCAGAATATATAGAAGTTTGTCGCAAGTTGAGTCGGCGAATGTGTTTCAGTTCGAATTGGCGTTGTGCCCCTAATTCTTTCTCACATTGTGGGCAAAGAATGGGTAATTTGTTGTAGGAAGAAGAGGAATAGTGTACTAATATTGGTACCAGAAGAACGCGCCTCCGTAGGATGAAGAGGAATGTGGCGCGCTACGCCCCAGTCGGATCATGGAGAATCACATTTAGGTAGATATGGACACCAATTGCGTTCGAGAGCGTCGTACTTTCTGGGCCATCAGGCACTTTCCTATCTTTCACCTACATGATAGGAATTTTTGGTGTGATAACACTTCTAAAAAATGCACCAATTCTGGAGATGGAATGGCCGGCTGAAGGGGTAGGAGGAGGCCGGATTTTTTTCTTTTAACAGCATGTGTGAATGTCCTGAAGGCTTATATACATGTTAAATACATTTTTCTCAGCCTGATAGTCCAGAATTTATAGAAGTTTGTCACAAGTTGAGTCGGCGAATGTGTTTCAGTTCGAATTGGCGTTGTGCCCCTAATTCTTTCCCACATTGTGGGCAAAGAATGGGTAATTTGTTGTAGGAAGAAGAGGAATAGTGTACTAATATTGGTACCAGAAGAACGCGCCTCCGTAGGATGAAGAATGTGGCGCGCTACGCCCCAGTCGGATCATGGAGAATCACATTTAGGTAGATATGGACACCAATTGCGTTCGAGAGCGTCGTACTTTCTGGGCCATCAGGCACTTTCCTATCTTTCACCTACATGATAGGAATTTTTGGTTTGATAACACTTCTAAAAAATGCACCAATTCTGGAGATGGAATGGCCGGCTGAAGGGGTAGGAGGAGGCCGGATTTTTTTCTTTTAACAGCATGTGTGAATGTCCTGAAGGCTTATATACATGTTGTTAAATACATTTTTCTCAGCCTGATAGTCCAGAATATATAGAAGTTTGTCGCAAGTTGATTCGGCGAATGTGTTTCAGTTCGAATTGGCGTTGTGCCCCTAATTCTTTCTCACATTGTGGGCAAAGAATGGGTAATTTGTTGTAGGAAGAAGAGGAATTTTGTACTAATATTGGTACCAGAAGAACGCGCCTCCGTAGGATGAAGAGGAATGTGGCGCGCTACGCCCCAGTCGGATCATGGAGAATCACATTTAGGTAGATATGGACACCAATTGCGTTCGAGAGCGTCGTACTTTCTGGGCCATCAGGCACTTTCCTATCTTTCACCTACTTGATAGGAATTTTTGGTGTGATAACACTTCTAAAAAATGCACCAATTCTGGAGATGGAATGGCCGGCTGAAGGGGTAGGAGGAGGCCGGATTTTTTTCTTTTAACAGCATGTGTGAATGTCCTGAAGGCTTATATACATGTTGTTAAATACATTTTTCTCAGCCTGATAGTCCAGAATTTATAGAAGTTTGTCACAAGTTGAGTCGGCGAATGTGTTTCAGTTCGAATTGGCGTTGTGCCCCTAATTCTTTCCCACATTGTGGGCAAAGAATGGGTAATTTGTTGTAGGAAGAAGAGGAATAGTGTACTAATATTGGTACCAGAAGAACGCGCCTCCGTAGGATGAAGAGGAATGTGGCGCGCTACGCCCCAGTCGGATCATGGAGAATCACATTTAGGTAGATATGGACACCAATTGCGTTAGAGAGCGTCGTACTTTCTGGGCCATCAGGCACTTTCCTATCTTTCACCTACATGATAGGAATTTTTGGTGTGATAACACTTCTAAAAAATGCACCAATTCTGGAGATGGAATGGCCGGCTGAAGGGGTAGGAGGAGGCCGGATTTTTTTCTTTTAACAGCATGTGTGAATATCCTGAAGGCTTATATACATGTTGTTAAATACATTTTTCTCAGCCTGATAGTCCAGAATATATAGAAGTTTGTCTCAAGTTGAGTCGGCGAATGTGTTTCAGTTCGAATTGGCGTTGTGCCCCTAATTCTTTCTCACATTGTGGGCAAAGAATGGGTAATTTGTTGTAGGAAGAAGAGGAATAGTGTACTAATATTGGTACCAGAAGAACGCGCCTCCGTAGGATGAAGAGGAATGTGGCGCGCTACGCCCCAGTCGGATCATGGAGAATCACATTTAGGTAGATATGGACACCAATTGCGTTCGAGAGCGTCGTACTTTCTGGGCCATCAGGCACTTTCCTATCTTTCACCTACATGATAGGAATTTTTGGTGTGATAACACTTCTAAAAAATGCACCAATTCTGGAGATGGAATGGCCGGCTGAAGGGGTAGGAGGAGGCCGGATTTTTTTCTTTTAACAGCATGTGTGAATGTCCTGAAGGCTTATATACATGTTGTTAAATACATTTTTCTCAGCCTGATAGTCCAGAATTTATAGAAGTTTGTCACAAGTTGAGTCGGCGAATGTGTTTCAGTTCGAATTGGCGTTGTGCCCCTAATTCTTTCCCACATTGTGGGCAAATAATGGGTAATTTGTTGTAGGAAGAAGAGGAATAGTGTACTAATATTGGTACCAGAAGAACGCGCCTCCGTAGGATGAAGAATGTGGCGCGCTACGCCCCAGTCGGATCATGGAGAATCACATTTAGGTAGATATGGACACCAATTGCGTTCGAGAGCGTCGTACTTTCTGGGCCATCAGGCACTTTCCTATCTTTCACCTACATGATAGGAATTTTTGGTGTGATAACACTTCTAAAAAATGCACCAATTCTGGAGATGGAATGGCCGGCTGAAGGGGTAGGAGGAGGCCGGATTTTTTTCTTTTAACAGCATGTGTGAATGTCCTGAAGGCTTATATACATGTTGTTAAATACATTTTTTCTCAGCCTGTTAGTCCAGAATATATAGAAGTTTGTCGCATGTTGAGTCGGCGAATGTGTTTTAGTTCGAATTGGCGTTGTGCCCCTAATTCTTTCTCATATTGTGGGCAAAGAATGGGTAATTTGTTGTAGGAAGAAGAGGAATAGTGTACCTCTATTGGTACCAGAAGAACGCGCCTCCGTAGGATGAAGAGGAATGTGGCGCGCTATGCCCCAGTCGGATCATGGAGAATCACATTTAGGTAGATGTGGACACCAATTGCGTTCGAGAGCGTCGTACTTTCTGGGCCATCAGACACTTTCCTATCTTTCACCTACATGATAGGAATTTTTGGTGTGATAACACTTCTAAAAAATTCACCAATTCTGGAGATGGAATGGCCGGCTGAAGGGGTAGGAGGAGGCCGGATTTTTTTCTTATAACAGCATGTGTGAATATCCTGAAGGCTTATATACATGTTGTTAAATACATTTTTCTCAGCCTGATAGTCCAGAATTTATAGAAGTTTGTCACAAGTTGAGTCGGCGAATGTGTTTCAGTTCGAATTGGCGTTGTGCCCCTAATTCTTTCCCACATTGTGGGCAAAGAATGGGTAATTTCTTGTAGGAAGAAGAGGAATAGTGTACTAATATTGGTACCAGAAGAACGCGCCTCCGTAGGATGAAGAGGAATGTGGCGCGCTACGCCCCAGTCGGATCATGGAGAATCACATTTAGGTAGATATGGGCACCAATTGCGTTCGAGAGCGTCGTACTTTCTGGGCCATCAGGCACTTTCCTATCTTTCACCTACATGATAGGAATTTTTGGTGTGATAACACTTCTAAAAAATGCACCAATTCTGGAGATGGAATGGCCGGCTGAAGGGGTAGAAGGAGGCCGGATTTTTTTCTTTTAACAGCATGTGTGAATGTCCTGAAGGCTTATATACATGTTGTTAAATACATTTTTCTCAGCCTGATAGTCCAGAATTTATAGAAGTTTGTCACAAGTTGAGTCGGCGAATGTGTTTCAGTTCGAATTGGCGTTGTGCCCCTAATTCTTTCCCACATTGTGGGCAAAGAATGGGTAATTTGTTGTAGGAAGAAGAGGAATAGTGTACTAATATTGGTACCAGAAGAACGCGCCTCCGTAGGATGAAGAATGTGGCGCGCTACGCCCCAGTCGGATCATGGAGAATCACATTTAGGTAGATATGGACACCAATTGCGTTCGAGAGCGTCGTACTTTCTGGGCCATCAGGCACTTTCCTATCTTTCACCTACATGATAGGAATTTTTGGTGTGATAACACTTCTAAAAAATGCACCAATTCTGGAGATGGAATGGCCGGCTGAAGGGGTAGGAGGAGGCCGGATTTTTTTCTTTTAACAGCATGTGTGAATGTCCTGAAGGCTTATATACATGTTGTTAAATACATTTTTCTCAGCCTGATAGTCCAGAATATATAGAAGTTTGTCGCAAGTTGAGTCGGCGAATGTGTTTCAGTTCGAATTGGCGTTGTGCCCCTAATTCTTTCTCACATTGTGGGCAAAGAATGGGTAATTTGTTGTAGGAAGAAGAGGAATAGTGTACTAATATTGGTACCAGAAGAACGCGCCTCCGTAGGATGAAGAGGAATGTGGCGCGCTACGCCCCAGTCGGATCATGGAGAATCACATTTAGGTAGATATGGACACCAATTGCGTTCGAGAGCGTCGTACTTTCTGGGCCATCAGGCACTTTCCTATCTTTCACCTACATGATAGGAATTTTTGGTGTGATAACACTTCTAAAAAATGCACCAATTCTGGAGATGGAATGGCCGGCTGAAGGGGTAGGAGGAGGCCGGATTTTTTTCTTTTAACAGCATGTGTGAATGTCCTGAAGGCTTATATACATGTTAAATACATTTTTCTCAGCCTGATAGTCCAGAATTTATAGAAGTTTGTCACAAGTTGAGTCGGCGAATGTGTTTCAGTTCGAATTGGCGTTGTGCCCCTAATTCTTTCCCACATTGTGGGCAAAGAATGGGTAATTTGTTGTAGGAAGAAGAGGAATAGTGTACTAATATTGGTACCAGAAGAACGCGCCTCCGTAGGATGAAGAATGTGGCGCGCTACGCCCCAGTCGGATCATGGAGAATCACATTTAGGTAGATATGGACACCAATTGCGTTCGAGAGCGTCGTACTTTCTGGGCCATCAGGCACTTTCCTATCTTTCACCTACATGATAGGAATTTTTGGTTTGATAACACTTCTAAAAAATGCACCAATTCTGGAGATGGAATGGCCGGCTGAAGGGGTAGGAGGAGGCCGGATTTTTTTCTTTTAACAGCATGTGTGAATGTCCTGAAGGCTTATATACATGTTGTTAAATACATTTTTCTCAGCCTGATAGTCCAGAATATATAGAAGTTTGTCGCAAGTTGATTCGGCGAATGTGTTTCAGTTCGAATTGGCGTTGTGCCCCTAATTCTTTCTCACATTGTGGGCAAAGAATGGGTAATTTGTTGTAGGAAGAAGAGGAATTTTGTACTAATATTGGTACCAGAAGAACGCGCCTCCGTAGGATGAAGAGGAATGTGGCGCGCTACGCCCCAGTCGGATCATGGAGAATCACATTTAGGTAGATATGGACACCAATTGCGTTCGAGAGCGTCGTACTTTCTGGGCCATCAGGCACTTTCCTATCTTTCACCTACTTGATAGGAATTTTTGGTGTGATAACACTTCTAAAAAATGCACCAATTCTGGAGATGGAATGGCCGGCTGAAGGGGTAGGAGGAGGCCGGATTTTTTTCTTTTAACAGCATGTGTGAATGTCCTGAAGGCTTATATACATGTTGTTAAATACATTTTTCTCAGCCTGATAGTCCAGAATTTATAGAAGTTTGTCACAAGTTGAGTCGGCGAATGTGTTTCAGTTCGAATTGGCGTTGTGCCCCTAATTCTTTCCCACATTGTGGGCAAAGAATGGGTAATTTGTTGTAGGAAGAAGAGGAATAGTGTACTAATATTGGTACCAGAAGAACGCGCCTCCGTAGGATGAAGAGGAATGTGGCGCGCTACGCCCCAGTCGGATCATGGAGAATCACATTTAGGTAGATATGGACACCAATTGCGTTAGAGAGCGTCGTACTTTCTGGGCCATCAGGCACTTTCCTATCTTTCACCTACATGATAGGAATTTTTGGTGTGATAACACTTCTAAAAAATGCACCAATTCTGGAGATGGAATGGCCGGCTGAAGGGGTAGGAGGAGGCCGGATTTTTTTCTTTTAACAGCATGTGTGAATATCCTGAAGGCTTATATACATGTTGTTAAATACATTTTTCTCAGCCTGATAGTCCAGAATATATAGAAGTTTGTCTCAAGTTGAGTCGGCGAATGTGTTTCAGTTCGAATTGGCGTTGTGCCCCTAATTCTTTCTCACATTGTGGGCAAAGAATGGGTAATTTGTTGTAGGAAGAAGAGGAATAGTGTACTAATATTGGTACCAGAAGAACGCGCCTCCGTAGGATGAAGAGGAATGTGGCGCGCTACGCCCCAGTCGGATCATGGAGAATCACATTTAGGTAGATATGGACACCAATTGCGTTCGAGAGCGTCGTACTTTCTGGGCCATCAGGCACTTTCCTATCTTTCACCTACATGATAGGAATTTTTGGTGTGATAACACTTCTAAAAAATGCACCAATTCTGGAGATGGAATGGCCGGCTGAAGGGGTAGGAGGAGGCCGGATTTTTTTCTTTTAACAGCATGTGTGAATGTCCTGAAGGCTTATATACATGTTGTTAAATACATTTTTCTCAGCCTGATAGTCCAGAATTTATAGAAGTTTGTCACAAGTTGAGTCGGCGAATGTGTTTCAGTTCGAATTGGCGTTGTGCCCCTAATTCTTTCCCACATTGTGGGCAAATAATGGGTAATTTGTTGTAGGAAGAAGAGGAATAGTGTACTAATATTGGTACCAGAAGAACGCGCCTCCGTAGGATGAAGAATGTGGCGCGCTACGCCCCAGTCGGATCATGGAGAATCACATTTAGGTAGATATGGACACCAATTGCGTTCGAGAGCGTCGTACTTTCTGGGCCATCAGGCACTTTCCTATCTTTCACCTACATGATAGGAATTTTTGGTGTGATAACACTTCTAAAAAATGCACCAATTCTGGAGATGGAATGGCCGGCTGAAGGGGTAGGAGGAGGCCGGATTTTTTTCTTTTAACAGCATGTGTGAATGTCCTGAAGGCTTATATACATGTTGTTAAATACATTTTTTCTCAGCCTGTTAGTCCAGAATATATAGAAGTTTGTCGCATGTTGAGTCGGCGAATGTGTTTTAGTTCGAATTGGCGTTGTGCCCCTAATTCTTTCTCATATTGTGGGCAAAGAATGGGTAATTTGTTGTAGGAAGAAGAGGAATAGTGTACCTCTATTGGTACCAGAAGAACGCGCCTCCGTAGGATGAAGAGGAATGTGGCGCGCTATGCCCCAGTCGGATCATGGAGAATCACATTTAGGTAGATGTGGACACCAATTGCGTTCGAGAGCGTCGTACTTTCTGGGCCATCAGACACTTTCCTATCTTTCACCTACATGATAGGAATTTTTGGTGTGATAACACTTCTAAAAAATTCACCAATTCTGGAGATGGAATGGCCGGCTGAAGGGGTAGGAGGAGGCCGGATTTTTTTCTTTTAACAGCATGTGTGAATATCCTGAAGGCTTATATACATGTTGTTAAATACATTTTTCTCAGCCTGATAGTCCAGAATTTATAGAAGTTTGTCACAAGTTGAGTCGGCGAATGTGTTTCAGTTCGAATTGGCGTTGTGCCCCTAATTCTTTCCCACATTGTGGGCAAAGAATGGGTAATTTCTTGTAGGAAGAAGAGGAATAGTGTACTAATATTGGTACCAGAAGAACGCGCCTCCGTAGGATGAAGAGGAATGTGGCGCGCTACGCCCCAGTCGGATCATGGAGAATCACATTTAGGTAGATATGGGCACCAATTGCGTTCGAGAGCGTCGTACTTTCTGGGCCATCAGGCACTTTCCTATCTTTCACCTACATGATAGGAATTTTTGGTGTGATAACACTTCTAAAAAATGCACCAATTCTGGAGATGGAATGGCCGGCTGAAGGGGTAGGAGGAGGCCGGATTTTTTTCTTTTAACAGCATGTGTGAATGTCCTGAAGGCTTATATACATGTTGTTAAATACATTTTTCTCAGCCTGATAGTCCAGAATTTATAGAAGTTTGTCACAAGTTGAGTCGGCGAATGTGTTTCAGTTCGAATTGGCGTTGTGCCCCTAATTCTTTCCCACATTGTGGGCAAAGAATGGGTAATTTGTTGTAGGAAGAAGAGGAATAGTGTACTAATATTGGTACCAGAAGAACGCGCCTCCGTAGGATGAAGAATGTGGCGCGCTACGCCCCAGTCGGATCATGGAGAATCACATTTAGGTAGATATGGACACCAATTGCGTTCGAGAGCGTCGTACTTTCTGGGCCATCAGGCACTTTCCTATCTTTCACCTACATGATAGGAATTTTTGGTTTGATAACACTTCTAAAAAATGCACCAATTCTGGAGATGGAATGGCCGGCTGAAGGGGTAGGAGGAGGCCGGATTTTTTTCTTTTAACAGCATGTGTGAATATCCTGAAGGCTTATATACATGTTGTTAAATACATTTTTCTCAGCCTGATAGTCCAGAATATATAGAAGTTTGTCTCAAGTTGAGTCGGCGAATGTGTTTCAGTTCGAATTGGCGTTGTGCCCCTAATTCTTTCTCACATTGTGGGCAAAGAATGGGTAATTTGTTGTAGGAAGAAGAGGAATAGTGTACTAATATTGGTACCAGAAGAACGCGCCTCCGTAGGATGAAGAGGAATGTGGCGCGCTACGCCCCAGTCGGATCATGGAGAATCACATTTAGGTAGATATGGACACCAATTGCGTTCGAGAGCGTCGTACTTTCTGGGCCATCAGGCACTTTCCTATCTTTCACCTACATGATAGGAATTTTTGGTGTGATAACACTTCTAAAAAATGCACCAATTCTGGAGATGGAATGGCCGGCTGAAGGGGTAGGAGGAGGCCGGATTTTTTTCTTTTAACAGCATGTGTGAATGTCCTGAAGGCTTATATACATGTTGTTAAATACATTTTTCTCAGCCTGATAGTCCAGAATTTATAGAAGTTTGTCACAAGTTGAGTCGGCGAATGTGTTTCAGTTCGAATTGGCGTTGTGCCCCTAATTCTTTCCCACATTGTGGGCAAAGAATGGGTAATTTGTTGTAGGAAGAAGAGGAATAGTGTACTAATATTGGTACCAGAAGAACGCGCCTCCGTAGGATGAAGAGGAATGTGGCGCGCTACGCCCCAGTCGGATCATGGAGAATCAAATTTAGGTAGATATGGACACCAATTGCGTTCGAGAGCGTCGTACTTTCTGGGCCATCAGGCACTTTCCTATCTTTCACCTACTTGATAGGAATTTTTGGTGTGATAACACTTCTAAAAAATGCACCAATTCTGGAGATGGAATGGCCGGCTGAAGGGGTAGGAGGAGGCCGGATTTTTTTCTTTTAACAGCATGTGTGAATGTCCTGAAGGCTTATATACATGTTGTTAAATACATTTTTCTCAGCCTGATAGTCCAGAATTTATAGAAGTTTGTCACAAGTTGAGTCGGCGAATGTGTTTCAGTTCGAATTGGCGTTGTGCCCCTAATTCTTTCCCACATTGTGGGCAAAGAATGGGTAATTTGTTGTAGGAAGAAGAGGAATAGTGTACTAATATTGGTACCAGAAGAACGTGCCTCCGTAGGATGAAGAGGAATGTGGCGCGCTACGCCCCAGTCGGATCATGGAGAATCACATTTAGGTAGATATGGACACCAATTGCGTTCGAGAGCGTCATACTTTCTGGGCCATCAGGCACTTTCCTATCTTTCACCTACATGATAGGAATTTTTGGTGTGATAACACTTCTAAAAAATGCACCAATTCTGGAGATGGAATGGCCGGCTGAAGGGGTAGGAGGAGGCCGGATTTTTTTCTTTTAACAGCATGTGTGAATGTCCTGAAGGCTTATATACATGTTGTTAAATACATTTTTCTCAGCCTGATAGTCCAGAATTTATAGAAGTTTGTCACAAGTTGAGTCGGCGAATGTGTTTCAGTTCGAATTGGCGTTGTGCCCCTAATTCTTTCCCACATTGTGGGCAAAGAATGGGTAATTTCTTGTAGGAAGAAGAGGAATAGTGTACTAATATTGGTACCAGAAGAACGCGCCTCCGTAGGATGAAGAGGAATGTGGCGCGCTACGCCCCAGTCGGATCATGGAGAATCACATTTAGGTAGATATGGGCACCAATTGCGTTCGAGAGCGTCGTACTTTCTGGGCCATCAGGCACTTTCCTATCTTTCACCTACATGATAGGAATTTTTGGTGTGATAACACTTCTAAAAAATGCACCAATTCTGGAGATGGAATGGCCGGCTGAAGGGGTAGGAGGAGGCCGGATTTTTTTCTTTTAACAGCATGTGTGAATGTCCTGAAGGCTTATATACATGTTTTTAAATACATTTTTCTCAGCCTGATAGTCCAGAATATATAGAAGTTTGTCGCACGTTGAGTCGGCAAATGTGTTTTAGTTCGAATTGGCGTTGTGCCCCTAATTCTTTCTCACATTGTGGGCAAAGAATGGGTAATTTCTTGTAGGAAGAAGAGGAATAGTATACTAATATTGGTACCAGAAGAACGCGCCTCCGTAGGATGAAGAGGAATGTGGCGCGCTACGCCCCAGTCGGATCATGGAGAATCAGATTTAGGTAGATATGGACACCAATTGCGTTCGAGAGCGTCGTACTTTCTGGGCCATCAGGCACTTTCCTATCTTTCACCTACATGATAGGAATTTTTGGTGTGATAACACTTCTAAAAAATGCACCAATTCTGGAGATGGAATGGCCGGCTGAAGGGGTAGAAGGAGGCCGGATTTTTTCTTTTAACAGCATGTGTGAATGTCCTGAAGGCTTATATACATGTTGTTAAATACATTTTTCTCAGCCTGATAGTCCAGAATTTATAGAAGTTTGTCACAAGTTGAGTCGGCGAATGTGTTTCAGTTCGAATTGGCGTTGTGCCCCTAATTCTTTCCCACATTGTGGGCAAAGAATGGGTAATTTGTTGTAGGAAGAAGAGGAATAGTGTACTAATATTGGTACCAGAAGAACGCGCCTCCGTAGGATGAAGAATGTGGCGCGCTACGCCCCAGTCGGATCATGGAGAATCACATTTAGGTAGATATGGACACCAATTGCGTTCGAGAGCGTCGTACTTTCTGGGCCATCAGGCACTTTCCTATCTTTCACCTACATGATAGGAATTTTTGGTGTGATAACACTTCTAAAAAATGCACCAATTCTGGAGATGGAATGGCCGGCTGAAGGGGTAGGAGGAGGCCGGATTTTTTTCTTTTAACAGCATGTGTGAATGTCCTGAAGGCTTATATACATGTTGTTAAATACATTTTTCTCAGCCTGATAGTCCAGAATATATAGAAGTTTGTCGCAAGTTGAGTCGGCGAATGTGTTTCAGTTCGAATTGGCGTTGTGCCCCTAATTCTTTCTCACATTGTGGGCAAAGAATGGGTAATTTGTTGTAGGAAGAAGAGGAATAGTGTACTAATATTGGTACCAGAAGAACGCGCCTCCGTAGGATGAAGAGGAATGTGGCGCGCTACGCCCCAGTCGGATCATGGAGAATCACATTTAGGTAGATATGGACACCAATTGCGTTCGAGAGCGTCGTACTTTCTGGGCCATCAGGCACTTTCCTATCTTTCACCTACATGATAGGAATTTTTGGTGTGATAACACTTCTAAAAAATGCACCAATTCTGGAGATGGAATGGCCGGCTGAAGGGGTAGGAGGAGGCCGGATTTTTTTCTTTTAACAGCATGTGTGAATGTCCTGAGGGCTTATATACATGTTGTTAAATACATTTTTCTCAGCCTGATAGTCCAGAATTTATAGAAGTTTGTCACAAGTTGAGTCGGCGAATGTGTTTCAGTTCGAATTGGCGTTGTGCCCCTAATTCTTTCCCACATTGTGGGCAAAGAATGGGTAATTTGTTGTAGGAAGAAGAGGAATAGTGTACTAATATTGGTACCAGAAGAACGCGCCTCCGTAGGATGAAGAATGTGGCGCGCTACGCCCCAGTCGGATCATGGAGAATCACATTTAGGTAGATATGGACACCAATTGCGTTCGAGAGCGTCGTACTTTCTGGGCCATCAGGCACTTTCCTATCTTTCACCTACATGATAGGAATTTTTGGTTTGATAACACTTCTAAAAAATGCACCAATTCTGGAGATGGAATGGCCGGCTGAAGGGGTAGGAGGAGGCCGGATTTTTTTCTTTTAACAGCATGTGTGAATGTCCTGAAGGCTTATATACATGTTGTTAAATACATTTTTCTCAGCCTGATAGTCCAGAATATATAGAAGTTTGTCGCAAGTTGATTCGGCGAATGTGTTTCAGTTCGAATTGGCGTTGTGCCCCTAATTCTTTCTCACATTGTGGGCAAAGAATGGGTAATTTGTTGTAGGAAGAAGAGGAATTTTGTACTAATATTGGTACCAGAAGAACGCGCCTCCGTAGGATGAAGAGGAATGTGGCGCGCTACGCCCCAGTCGGATCATGGAGAATCACATTTAGGTAGATATGGACACCAATTGCGTTCGAGAGCGTCGTACTTTCTGGGCCATCAGGCACTTTCCTATCTTTCACCTACTTGATAGGAATTTTTGGTGTGATAACACTTCTAAAAAATGCACCAATTCTGGAGATGGAATGGCCGGCTGAAGGGGTAGGAGGAGGCCGGATTTTTTTCTTTTAACAGCATGTGTGAATGTCCTGAAGGCTTATATACATGTTGTTAAATACATTTTTCTCAGCCTGATAGTCCAGAATTTATAGAAGTTTGTCACAAGTTGAGTCGGCGAATGTGTTTCAGTTCGAATTGGCGTTGTGCCCCTAATTCTTTCCCACATTGTGGGCAAAGAATGGGTAATTTGTTGTAGGAAGAAGAGGAATAGTGTACTAATATTGGTACCAGAAGAACGCGCCTCCGTAGGATGAAGAGGAATGTGGCGCGCTACGCCCCAGTCGGATCATGGAGAATCACATTTAGGTAGATATGGACACCAATTGCGTTAGAGAGCGTCGTACTTTCTGGGCCATCAGGCACTTTCCTATCTTTCACCTACATGATAGGAATTTTTGGTGTGATAACACTTCTAAAAAATGCACCAATTCTGGAGATGGAATGGCCGGCTGAAGGGGTAGGAGGAGGCCGGATTTTTTTCTTTTAACAGCATGTGTGAATATCCTGAAGGCTTATATACATGTTGTTAAATACATTTTTCTCAGCCTGATAGTCCAGAATATATAGAAGTTTGTCTCAAGTTGAGTCGGCGAATGTGTTTCAGTTCGAATTGGCGTTGTGCCCCTAATTCTTTCTCACATTGTGGGCAAAGAATGGGTAATTTGTTGTAGGAAGAAGAGGAATAGTGTACTAATATTGGTACCAGAAGAACGCGCCTCCGTAGGATGAAGAGGAATGTGGCGCGCTACGCCCCAGTCGGATCATGGAGAATCACATTTAGGTAGATATGGACACCAATTGCGTTCGAGAGCGTCGTACTTTCTGGGCCATCAGGCACTTTCCTATCTTTCACCTACATGATAGGAATTTTTGGTGTGATAACACTTCTAAAAAATGCACCAATTCTGGAGATGGAATGGCCGGCTGAAGGGGTAGGAGGAGGCCGGATTTTTTTCTTTTAACAGCATGTGTGAATGTCCTGAAGGCTTATATACATGTTGTTAAATACATTTTTCTCAGCCTGATAGTCCAGAATTTATAGAAGTTTGTCACAAGTTGAGTCGGCGAATGTGTTTCAGTTCGAATTGGCGTTGTGCCCCTAATTCTTTCCCACATTGTGGGCAAAGAATGGGTAATTTGTTGTAGGAAGAAGAGGAATAGTGTACTAATATTGGTACCAGAAGAACGCGCCTCCGTAGGATGAAGAATGTGGCGCGCTACGCCCCAGTCGGATCATGGAGAATCACATTTAGGTAGATATGGACACCAATTGCGTTCGAGAGCGTCGTACTTTCTGGGCCATCAGGCACTTTCCTATCTTTCACCTACATGATAGGAATTTTTGGTGTGATAACACTTCTAAAAAATGCACCAATTCTGGAGATGGAATGGCCGGCTGAAGGGGTAGGAGGAGGCCGGATTTTTTTCTTTTAACAGCATGTGTGAATGTCCTGAAGGCTTATATACATGTTGTTAAATACATTTTTTCTCAGCCTGTTAGTCTAGAATATATAGAAGTTTGTCGCATGTTGAGTCGGCGAATGTGTTTTAGTTCGAATTGGCGTTGTGCCCCTAATTCTTTCTCATATTGTGGGCAAAGAATGGGTAATTTGTTGTAGGAAGAAGAGGAATAGTGTACCTCTATTGGTACCAGAAGAACGCGCCTCCGTAGGATGAAGAGGAATGTGGCGCGCTATGCCCCAGTCGGATCATGGAGAATCACATTTAGGTAGATGTGGACACCAATTGCGTTCGAGAGCGTCGTACTTTCTTGGCCATCAGACACTTTCCTATCTTTCACCTACATGATAGGAATTTTTGGTGTGATAACACTTCTAAAAAATTCACCAATTCTGGAGATGGAATGGCCGGCTGAAGGGGTAGGAGGAGGCCGGATTTTTTTCTTTTAACAGCATGTGTGAATATCCTGAAGGCTTATATACATGTTGTTAAATACATTTTTCTCAGCCTGATAGTCCAGAATTTATAGAAGTTTGTCACAAGTTGAGTCGGCGAATGTGTTTCAGTTCGAATTGGCGTTGTGCCCCTAATTCTTTCCCACATTGTGGGCAAAGAATGGGTAATTTCTTGTAGGAAGAAGAGGAATAGTGTACTAATATTGGTACCAGAAGAACGCGCCTCCGTAGGATGAAGAGGAATGTGGCGCGCTACGCCCCAGTCGGATCATGGAGAATCACATTTAGGTAGATATGGGCACCAATTGCGTTCGAGAGCGTCGTACTTTCTGGGCCATCAGGCACTTTCCTATCTTTCACCTACATGATAGGAATTTTTGGTGTGATAACACTTCTAAAAAATGCACCAATTCTGGAGATGGAATGGCCGGCTGAAGGGGTAGGAGGAGGCCGGATTTTTTTCTTTTAACAGCATGTGTGAATGTCCTGAAGGCTTATATACATGTTTTTAAATACATTTTTCTCAGCCTGATAGTCCAGAATATATAGAAGTTTGTCGCACGTTGAGTCGGCAAATGTGTTTTAGTTCGAATTGGCGTTGTGTCCCTAATTCTTTCTCACATTGTGGGCAAAGAATGGGTAATTTCTTGTAGGAAGAAGAGGAATAGTATACTAATATTGGTACCAGAAGAACGCGCCTCCGTAGGATGAAGAGGAATGTGGCGCGCTACGCCCCAGTCGGATCATGGAGAATCAGATTTAGGTAGATATGGACACCAATTGCGTTCGAGAGCGTCGTACTTTCTGGGCCATCAGGCACTTTCCTATCTTTCACCTACATGATAGGAATTTTTGGTGTGATAACACTTCTAAAAAATGCACCAATTCTGGAGATGGAATGGCCGGCTGAAGGGGTAGAAGGAGGCCGGATTTTTTTCTTTTAACAGCATGTGTGAATGTCCTGAAGGCTTATATACATGTTGTTAAATACATTTTTCTCAGCCTGATAGTCCAGAATTTATAGAAGTTTGTCACAAGTTGAGTCGGCGAATGTGTTTCAGTTCGAATTGGCGTTGTGCCCCTAATTCTTTCCCACATTGTGGGCAAAGAATGGGTAATTTGTTGTAGGAAGAAGAGGAATAGTGTACTAATATTGGTACCAGAAGAACGCGCCTCCGTAGGATGAAGAATGTGGCGCGCTACGCCCCAGTCGGATCATGGAGAATCACATTTAGGTAGATATGGACACCAATTGCGTTCGAGAGCGTCGTACTTTCTGGGCCATCAGGCACTTTCCTATCTTTCACCTACATGATAGGAATTTTTGGTGTGATAACACTTCTAAAAAATGCACCAATTCTGGAGATGGAATTGCCGGCTGAAGGGGTAGGAGGAGGCCGGATTTTTTTCTTTTAACAGCATGTGTGAATGTCCTGAAGGCTTATATACATGTTGTTAAATACATTTTTCTCAGCCTGATAGTCCAGAATATATAGAAGTTTGTCGCAAGTTGAGTCGGCGAATGTGTTTCAGTTCGAATTGGCGTTGTGCCCCTAATTCTTTCTCACATTGTGGGCAAAGAATGGGTAATTTGTTGTAGGAAGAAGAGGAATAGTGTACTAATATTGGTACCAGAAGAACGCGCCTCCGTAGGATGAAGAGGAATGTGGCGCGCTACGCCCCAGTCGGATCATGGAGAATCACATTTAGGTAGATATGGACACCAATTGCGTTCGAGAGCGTCGTACTTTCTGGGCCATCAGGCACTTTCCTATCTTTCACCTACATGATAGGAATTTTTGGTGTGATAACACTTCTAAAAAATGCACCAATTCTGGAGATGGAATGGCCGGCTGAAGGGGTAGGAGGAGGCCGGATTTTTTTCTTTTAACAGCATGTGTGAATGTCCTGAAGGCTTATATACATGTTGTTAAATACATTTTTCTCAGCCTGATAGTCCAGAATTTATAGAAGTTTGTCACAAGTTGAGTCTGCGAATGTGTTTCAGTTCGAATTGGCGTTGTGCCCCTAATTCATTCCCACATTGTGGGCAAAGAATGGGTAATTTGTTGTAGGAAGAAGAGGAATAGTGTACTAATATTGGTACCAGAAGAACGCGCCTCCGTAGGATGAAGAATGTGGCGCGCTACGCCCCAGTCGGATCATGGAGAATCACATTTAGGTAGATATGGACACCAATTGCGTTCGAGAGCGTCGTACTTTCTGGGCCATCAGGCACTTTCCTATCTTTCACCTACATGATAGGAATTTTTGGTTTGATAACACTTCTAAAAAATGCACCAATTCTGGAGATGGAATGGCCGGCTGAAGGGGTAGGAGGAGGCCGGATTTTTTTCTTTTAACAGCATGTGTGAATGTCCTGAAGGCTTATATACATGTTGTTAAATACATTTTTCTCAGCCTGATAGTCCAGAATATATAGAAGTTTGTCGCAAGTTGATTCGGCGAATGTGTTTCAGTTCGAATTGGCGTTGTGCCCCTAATTCTTTCTCACATTGTGGGCAAAGAATGGGTAATTTGTTGTAGGAAGAAGAGGAATAGTGTACTAATATTGGTACCAGAAGAACGCGCCTCCGTAGGATGAAGAGGAATGTGGCGCGCTACGCCCCAGTCGGATCATGGAGACTCACATTTAGGTAGATATGGACACCAATTGCGTTCGAGAGCGTCGTACTTTCTGGGCCATCAGGCACTTTCCTATCTTTCACCTACATGATAGGAATTTTTGGTGTGATAACACTTCTAAAAAATGCACCAATTCTGGAGATGGAATGGCCGGCTGAAGGGGTAGAAGGAGGCCGGATTTTTTTCTTTTAACAGCATGTGTGAATGTCCTGAAGGCTTATATACATGTTGTTAAATACATTTTTCTCAGCCTGATAGTCCAGAATTTATAGAAGTTTGTCACAAGTTGAGTCGGCGAATGTGTTTCAGTTCGAATTGGCGTTGTGCCCCTAATTCTTTCCCACATTGTGGGCAAAGAATGGGTAATTTGTTGTAGGAAGAAGAGGAATAGTGTACTAATATTGGTACCAGAAGAACGCGCCTCCGTAGGATGAAGAATGTGGCGCGCTACGCCCCAGTCGGATCATGGAGAATCACATTTAGGTAGATATGGACACCAATTGCGTTCGAGAGCGTCGTACTTTCTGGGCCATCAGGCACTTTCCTATCTTTCACCTACATGATAGGAATTTTTGGTGTGATAACACTTCTAAAAAATGCACCAATTCTGGAGATGGAATGGCCGGCTGAAGGGGTAGGAGGAGGCCGGATTTTTTTCTTTTAACAGCATGTGTGAATGTCCTGAAGGCTTATATACATGTTGTTAAATACATTTTTCTCAGCCTGATAGTCCAGAATTTATAGAAGTTTGTCACAAGTTGAGTCGGCGAATGTGTTTCAGTTCGAATTGGCGTTGTGCCCCTAATTCTTTCCCACATTGTGGGCAAAGAATGGGTAATTTGTTGTAGGAAGAAGAGGAATAGTGTACTAATATTGGTACCAGAAGAACGCGCCTCCGTAGGATGAAGAGGAATGTGGCGCGCTACGCCCCAGTCGGATCATGGAGAATCACATTTAGGTAGATATGGACACCAATTGCGTTCGAGAGCGTCGTACTTTCTGGGCCATCAGGCACTTTCCTATCTTTCACCTACATGATAGGAATTTTTGGTGTGATAACACTTCTAAAAAATGCACCAATTCTGGAGATGGAATGGCCGGCTGAAGGGGTAGGAGGAGGCCGGATTTTTTTCTTTTAACAGCATGTGTGAATGTCCTGAAGGCTTATATACATGTTGTTAAATACATTTTTCTCAGCCTGATAGTCCAGAATTTATAGAAGTTTGTCACAAGTTGAGTCGGCGAATGTGTTTCAGTTCGAATTGGCGTTGTGCCCCTAATTCTTTCTCACATTGTTGGCAAAGAATGGGTAATTTGTTGTAGGAAGAAGAGGAATAGTGTACTAATATTGGTACCAGAAGAACGCGCCTCCGTAGGATAAAGAGGAATGTGGCGCGCTACGCCCCAGTCGGATCATGGAGAATCACATTTAGGTAGATATGGACACCAATTGCGTTCGAGAGCGTCGTACTTTCTGGGCCATCAGGCACTTTCCTATCTTTCACCTACATGATAGGAATTTTTGGTGTGATAACACTTCTAAAAAATGCACCAATTCTGGAGATGGAATGGCCGGCTGAAGGGGTAGGAGGAGGCCGGATTTTTTTCTTTTAACAGCATGTGTGAATGTCCTGAAGGCTTATATACATGTTGTTAAATACATTTTTCTCAGCCTGATAGTCCAGAATATATAGAAGTTTGTCGCAAGTTGAGTCGGCGAATGTGTTTCAGTTCGAATTGGCGTTGTGCCCCTAATTCTTTCTCACATTGTGGGCAAAGAATGGGTAATTTGTTGTAGGAAGAAGAGGAATAGTGTACTAATATTGGTACCAGAAGAACGCGCCTCCGTAGGATGAAGAGGAATGTGGCACGCTACGCCCCAGTCAGATCATGGAGAATCACATTTAGGTAGATATGGACACCAATTGCGTTCGAGAGCGTCGTACTTTCTGGGCCATCAGGCACTTTCCTATCTTTCACCTACATGATAGGAATTTTTGGTGTGATAACACTTCTAAAAAATGCACCAATTCTGGAGATGGAATGGCCGGCTGAAGGGGTAGGAGGAGGCCGGATTTTTTTCTTTTAACAGCATGTGTGAATGCCCTGAAGGCTTACATACATGTTGTTAAATACATTTTTCTCAGCCTGATAGTCCAGAATATATAGAAGTTTGTCGCAAGTTGATTCGGCGAATGTGTTTCAGTTCGAATTGGCGTTGTGCCCCTAATTCTTTCTCACATTGTGGGCAAAGAATGGGTAATTTGTTGTAGGAAGAAGAGGAATAGTGTACTAATATTGGTACCAGAAGAACGCGCCTCCGTAGGATGAAGAGGAATGTGGCGCGCTACGCCCCAGTCGGATCATGGAGAATCAAATTTAGGTAGATATGGACACCAATTGCGTTCGAGAGCGTCGTACTTTCTGGGCCATCAGGCACTTTCCTATCTTTCACCTACTTGATAGGAATTTTTGGTGTGATAACACTTCTAAAAAATGCACCAATTCTGGAGATGGAATGGCCGGCTGAAGGGGTAGGAGGAGGCCGGATTTTTTTCTTTTAACAGCATGTGTGAATGTCCTGAAGGCTTATATACATGTTGTTAAATACATTTTTCTCAGCCTGATAGTCCAGAATTTATAGAAGTTTGTCACAAGTTGAGTCGGCGAATGTGTTTCAGTTCGAATTGGCGTTGTGCCCCTAATTCTTTCCCACATTGTGGGCAAAGAATGGGTAATTTGTTGTAGGAAGAAGAGGAATAGTGTACTAATATTGGTACCAGAAGAACGTGCCTCCGTAGGATGAAGAGGAATGTGGCGCGCTACGCCCCAGTCGGATCATGGAGAATCACATTTAGGTAGATATGGACACCAATTGCGTTCGAGAGCGTCATACTTTCTGGGCCATCAGGCACTTTCCTATCTTTCACCTACATGATAGGAATTTTTGGTGTGATAACACTTCTAAAAAATGCACCAATTCTGGAGATGGAATGGCCGGCTGAAGGGGTAGGAGGAGGCCGGATTTTTTTCTTTTAACAGCATGTGTGAATGTCCTGAAGGCTTATATACATGTTGTTAAATACATTTTTCTCAGCCTGATAGTCCAGAATTTATAGAAGTTTGTCACAAGTTGAGTCGGCGAATGTGTTTCAGTTCGAATTGGCGTTGTGCCCCTAATTCTTTCCCACATTGTGGGCAAAGAATGGGTAATTTGTTGTAGGAAGAAGAGGAATAGTGTACTAATATTGGTACCAGAAGAACGCGCCTCCGTAGGATGAAGAATGTGGCGCGCTACGCCCCAGTCGGATCATGGAGAATCACATTTAGGTAGATATGGACACCAATTGCGTTCGAGAGCGTCGTACTTTCTGGGCCATCAGGCACTTTCCTATCTTTCACCTACATGATAGGAATTTTTGGTTTGATAACACTTCTAAAAAATGCACCAATTCTGGAGATGGAATGGCCGGCTGAAGGGGTAGGAGGAGGCCGGATTTTTTTCTTTTAACAGCATGTGTGAATGTCCTGAAGGCTTATATACATGTTGTTAAATACATTTTTCTCAGCCTGATAGTCCAGAATATATAGAAGTTTGTCGCAAGTTGATTCGGCGAATGTGTTTCAGTTCGAATTGGCGTTGTGCCCCTAATTCTTTCTCACATTGTGGGCAAAGAATGGGTAATTTGTTGTAGGAAGAAGAGGAATAGTGTACTAATATTGGTACCAGAAGAACGCGCCTCCGTAGGATGAAGAGGAATGTGGCGCGCTACGCCCCAGTCGGATCATGGAGACTCACATTTAGGTAGATATGGACACCAATTGCGTTCGAGAGCGTCGTACTTTCTGGGCCATCAGGCACTTTCCTATCTTTCACCTACATGATAGGAATTTTTGGTGTGATAACACTTCTAAAAAATGCACCAATTCTGGAGATGGAATGGCCGGCTGAAGGGGTAGAAGGAGGCCGGATTTTTTTCTTTTAACAGCATGTGTGAATGTCCTGAAGGCTTATATACATGTTGTTAAATACATTTTTCTCAGCCTGATAGTCCAGAATTTATAGAAGTTTGTCACAAGTTGAGTCGGCGAATGTGTTTCAGTTCGAATTGGCGTTGTGCCCCTAATTCTTTCCCACATTGTGGGCAAAGAATGGGTAATTTGTTGTAGGAAGAAGAGGAATAGTGTACTAATATTGGTACCAGAAGAACGCGCCTCCGTAGGATGAAGAATGTGGCGCGCTACGCCCCAGTCGGATCATGGAGAATCACATTTAGGTAGATATGGACACCAATTGCGTTCGAGAGCGTCGTACTTTCTGGGCCATCAGGCACTTTCCTATCTTTCACCTACATGATAGGAATTTTTGGTGTGATAACACTTCTAAAAAATGCACCAATTCTGGAGATGGAATGGCCGGCTGAAGGGGTAGGAGGAGGCCGGATTTTTTTCTTTTAACAGCATGTGTGAATGTCCTGAAGGCTTATATACATGTTGTTAAATACATTTTTCTCAGCCTGATAGTCCAGAATTTATAGAAGTTTGTCACAAGTTGAGTCGGCGAATGTGTTTCAGTTCGAATTGGCGTTGTGCCCCTAATTCTTTCCCACATTGTGGGCAAAGAATGGGTAATTTGTTGTAGGAAGAAGAGGAATAGTGTACTAATATTGGTACCAGAAGAACGCGCCTCCGTAGGATGAAGAGGAATGTGGCGCGCTACGCCCCAGTCGGATCATGGAGAATCACATTTAGGTAGATATGGACACCAATTGCGTTCGAGAGCGTCGTACTTTCTGGGCCATCAGGCACTTTCCTATCTTTCACCTACATGATAGGAATTTTTGGTGTGATAACACTTCTAAAAAATGCACCAATTCTGGAGATGGAATGGCCGGCTGAAGGGGTAGGAGGAGGCCGGATTTTTTTCTTTTAACAGCATGTGTGAATGTCCTGAAGGCTTATATACATGTTGTTAAATACATTTTTCTCAGCCTGATAGTCCAGAATTTATAGAAGTTTGTCACAAGTTGAGTCGGCGAATGTGTTTCAGTTCGAATTGGCGTTGTGCCCCTAATTCTTTCTCACATTGTTGGCAAAGAATGGGTAATTTGTTGTAGGAAGAAGAGGAATAGTGTACTAATATTGGTACCAGAAGAACGCGCCTCCGTAGGATAAAGAGGAATGTGGCGCGCTACGCCCCAGTCGGATCATGGAGAATCACATTTAGGTAGATATGGACACCAATTGCGTTCGAGAGCGTCGTACTTTCTGGGCCATCAGGCACTTTCCTATCTTTCACCTACATGATAGGAATTTTTGGTGTGATAACACTTCTAAAAAATGCACCAATTCTGGAGATGGAATGGCCGGCTGAAGGGGTAGGAGGAGGCCGGATTTTTTTCTTTTAACAGCATGTGTGAATGTCCTGAAGGCTTATATACATGTTGTTAAATACATTTTTCTCAGCCTGATAGTCCAGAATATATAGAAGTTTGTCGCAAGTTGAGTCGGCGAATGTGTTTCAGTTCGAATTGGCGTTGTGCCCCTAATTCTTTCTCACATTGTGGGCAAAGAATGGGTAATTTGTTGTAGGAAGAAGAGGAATAGTGTACTAATATTGGTACCAGAAGAACGCGCCTCCGTAGGATGAAGAGGAATGTGGCACGCTACGCCCCAGTCAGATCATGGAGAATCACATTTAGGTAGATATGGACACCAATTGCGTTCGAGAGCGTCGTACTTTCTGGGCCATCAGGCACTTTCCTATCTTTCACCTACATGATAGGAATTTTTGGTGTGATAACACTTCTAAAAAATGCACCAATTCTGGAGATGGAATGGCCGGCTGAAGGGGTAGGAGGAGGCCGGATTTTTTTCTTTTAACAGCATGTGTGAATGCCCTGAAGGCTTACATACATGTTGTTAAATACATTTTTCTCAGCCTGATAGTCCAGAATATATAGAAGTTTGTCGCAAGTTGATTCGGCGAATGTGTTTCAGTTCGAATTGGCGTTGTGCCCCTAATTCTTTCTCACATTGTGGGCAAAGAATGGGTAATTTGTTGTAGGAAGAAGAGGAATAGTGTACTAATATTGGTACCAGAAGAACGCGCCTCCGTAGGATGAAGAGGAATGTGGCGCGCTACGCCCCAGTCGGATCATGGAGAATCAAATTTAGGTAGATATGGACACCAATTGCGTTCGAGAGCGTCGTACTTTCTGGGCCATCAGGCACTTTCCTATCTTTCACCTACTTGATAGGAATTTTTGGTGTGATAACACTTCTAAAAAATGCACCAATTCTGGAGATGGAATGGCCGGCTGAAGGGGTAGGAGGAGGCCGGATTTTTTTCTTTTAACAGCATGTGTGAATGTCCTGAAGGCTTATATACATGTTGTTAAATACATTTTTCTCAGCCTGATAGTCCAGAATTTATAGAAGTTTGTCACAAGTTGAGTCGGCGAATGTGTTTCAGTTCGAATTGGCGTTGTGCCCCTAATTCTTTCCCACATTGTGGGCAAAGAATGGGTAATTTGTTGTAGGAAGAAGAGGAATAGAGTACTAATATTGGTACCAGAAGAACGTGCCTCCGTAGGATGAAGAGGAATGTGG
The DNA here is from genome assembly GCF_050947455.1 of Rhinoderma darwinii. Classification (NCBI taxonomy): domain Eukaryota; kingdom Metazoa; phylum Chordata; class Amphibia; order Anura; family Rhinodermatidae; genus Rhinoderma; species Rhinoderma darwinii. Next base: position 200,539 of record NW_027463830.1, read on the forward strand.
CGCGCTACGCCCCAGTCGGATCATGGAGAATCACATTTAGGTAGATATGGACACCAATTGCGTTCGAGAGCGTCATACTTTCTGGGCCATCAGGCACTTTCCTATCTTTCACCTACATGATAGGAATTTTTGGTGTGATAACACTTCTAAAAAATGCACCAATTCTGGAGATGGAATGGCCGGCTGAAGGGGTAGGAGGAGGCCGGATTTTTTTCTTTTAACAGCATGTGTGAATGTCCTGAAGGCTTATATACATGTTGTTAAATACATTTTTCTCAGCCTGATAGTCCAGAATTTATAGAAGTTTGTCACAAGTTGAGTCGGCGAATGTGTTTCAGTTCGAATTGGCGTTGTGCCCCTAATTCTTTCCCACATTGTGGGCAAAGAATGGGTAATTTGTTGTAGGAAGAAGAGGAATAGTGTACTAATATTGGTACCAGAAGAACGCGCCTCCGTAGGATGAAGAATGTGGCGCGCTACGCCCCAGTCGGATCATGGAGAATCACATTTAGGTAGATATGGACACCAATTGCGTTCGAGAGCGTCGTACTTTCTGGGCCATCAGGCACTTTCCTATCTTTCACCTACATGATAGGAATTTTTGGTGTGATAACACTTCTAAAAAATGCACCAATTCTGGAGATGGAATGGCCGGCTGAAGGGGTAGGAGGAGGCCGGATTTTTTTCTTTTAACAGCATGTGTGAATGTCCTGAAGGCTTATATACATGTTGTTAAATACATTTTTTCTCAGCCTGTTAGTCCAGAATATATAGAAGTTTGTCGCATGTTGAGTCGGCGAATGTGTTTTAGTTCGAATTGGCGTTGTGCCCCTAATTCTTTCTCATATTGTGGGCAAAGAATGGGTAATTTGTTGTAGGAAGAAGAGGAATAGTGTACCTCTATTGGTACCAGAAGAACGCGCCTCCGTAGGATGAAGAGGAATGTGGCGCGCTATGCCCCAGTCGGATCATGGAGAATCACATTTAGGTAGATGTGGACACCAATTGCGTTCGAGAGCGTCGTACTTTCTGGGCCATCAGACACTTTCCTATCTTTCACCTACATGATAGGAATTTTTGGTGTGATAACACTTCTAAAAAATTCACCAATTCTGGAGATGGAATGGCCGGCTGAAGGGGTAGGAGGAGGCCGGATTTTTTTCTTTTAACAGCATGTGTGAATATCCTGAAGGCTTATATACATGTTGTTAAATACATTTTTCTCAGCCTGATAGTCCAGAATTTATAGAAGTTTGTCACAAGTTGAGTCGGCGAATGTGTTTCAGTTCGAATTGGCGTTGTGCCCCTAATTCTTTCCCACATTGTGGGCAAAGAATGGGTAATTTCTTGTAGGAAGAAGAGGAATAGTGTACTAATATTGGTACCAGAAGAACGCGCCTCCGTAGGATGAAGAGGAATGTGGCGCGCTACGCCCCAGTCGGATCATGGAGAATCACATTTAGGTAGATATGGGCACCAATTGCGTTCGAGAGCGTCGTACTTTCTGGGCCATCAGGCACTTTCCTATCTTTCACCTACATGATAGGAATTTTTGGTGTGATAACACTTCTAAAAAATGCACCAATTCTGGAGATGGAATGGCCGGCTGAAGGGGTAGGAGGAGGCCGGATTTTTTTCTTTTAACAGCATGTGTGAATGTCCTGAAGGCTTATATACATGTTTTTAAATACATTTTTCTCAGCCTGATAGTCCAGAATATATAGAAGTTTGTCGCACGTTGAGTCGGCAAATGTGTTTTAGTTCGAATTGGCGTTGTGCCCCTAATTCTTTCTCACATTGTGGGCAAAGAATGGGTAATTTCTTGTAGGAAGAAGAGGAATAGTATACTAATATTGGTACCAGAAGAACGCGCCTCCGTAGGATGAAGAGGAATGTGGCGCGCTACGCCCCAGTCGGATCATGGAGAATCAGATTTAGGTAGATATGGACACCAATTGCGTTCGAGAGCGTCGTACTTTCTGGGCCATCAGGCACTTTCCTATCTTTCACCTACATGATAGGAATTTTTGGTGTGATAACACTTCTAAAAAATGCACCAATTCTGGAGATGGAATGGCCGGCTGAAGGGGTAGAAGGAGGCCGGATTTTTTTCTTTTAACAGCATGTGTGAATGTCCTGAAGGCTTATATACATGTTGTTAAATACATTTTTCTCAGCCTGATAGTCCAGAATTTATAGAAGTTTGTCACAAGTTGAGTCGGCGAATGTGTTTCAGTTCGAATTGGCGTTGTGCCCCTAATTCTTTCCCACATTGTGGGCAAAGAATGGGTAATTTGTTGTAGGAAGAAGAGGAATAGTGTACTAATATTGGTACCAGAAGAACGCGCCTCCGTAGGATGAAGAATGTGGCGCGCTACGCCCCAGTCGGATCATGGAGAATCACATTTAGGTAGATATGGACACCAATTGCGTTCGAGAGCGTCGTACTTTCTGGGCCATCAGGCACTTTCCTATCTTTCACCTACATGATAGGAATTTTTGGTGTGATAACACTTCTAAAAAATGCACCAATTCTGGAGATGGAATGGCCGGCTGAAGGGGTAGGAGGAGGCCGGATTTTTTTCTTTTAACAGCATGTGTGAATGTCCTGAAGGCTTATATACATGTTGTTAAATACATTTTTCTCAGCCTGATAGTCCAGAATATATAGAAGTTTGTCGCAAGTTGAGTCGGCGAATGTGTTTCAGTTCGAATTGGCGTTGTGCCCCTAATTCTTTCTCACATTGTGGGCAAAGAATGGGTAATTTGTTGTAGGAAGAAGAGGAATAGTGTACTAATATTGGTACCAGAAGAACGCGCCTCCGTAGGATGAAGAGGAATGTGGCGCGCTACGCCCCAGTCGGATCATGGAGAATCACATTTAGGTAGATATGGACACCAATTGCGTTCGAGAGCGTCGTACTTTCTGGGCCATCAGGCACTTTCCTATCTTTCACCTACATGATAGGAATTTTTGGTGTGATAACACTTCTAAAAAATGCACCAATTCTGGAGATGGAATGGCCGGCTGAAGGGGTAGGAGGAGGCCGGATTTTTTTCTTTTAACAGCATGTGTGAATGTCCTGAGGGCTTATATACATGTTGTTAAATACATTTTTCTCAGCCTGATAGTCCAGAATTTATAGAAGTTTGTCACAAGTTGAGTCGGCGAATGTGTTTCAGTTCGAATTGGCGTTGTGCCCCTAATTCTTTCCCACATTGTGGGCAAAGAATGGGTAATTTGTTGTAGGAAGAAGAGGAATAGTGTACTAATATTGGTACCAGAAGAACGCGCCTCCGTAGGATGAAGAATGTGGCGCGCTACGCCCCAGTCGGATCATGGAGAATCACATTTAGGTAGATATGGACACCAATTGCGTTCGAGAGCGTCGTACTTTCTGGGCCATCAGGCACTTTCCTATCTTTCACCTACATGATAGGAATTTTTGGTTTGATAACACTTCTAAAAAATGCACCAATTCTGGAGATGGAATGGCCGGCTGAAGGGGTAGGAGGAGGCCGGATTTTTTTCTTTTAACAGCATGTGTGAATGTCCTGAAGGCTTATATACATGTTGTTAAATACATTTTTCTCAGCCTGATAGTCCAGAATATATAGAAGTTTGTCGCAAGTTGATTCGGCGAATGTGTTTCAGTTCGAATTGGCGTTGTGCCCCTAATTCTTTCTCACATTGTGGGCAAAGAATGGGTAATTTGTTGTAGGAAGAAGAGGAATTTTGTACTAATATTGGTACCAGAAGAACGCGCCTCCGTAGGATGAAGAGGAATGTGGCGCGCTACGCCCCAGTCGGATCATGGAGAATCACATTTAGGTAGATATGGACACCAATTGCGTTCGAGAGCGTCGTACTTTCTGGGCCATCAGGCACTTTCCTATCTTTCACCTACTTGATAGGAATTTTTGGTGTGATAACACTTCTAAAAAATGCACCAATTCTGGAGATGGAATGGCCGGCTGAAGGGGTAGGAGGAGGCCGGATTTTTTTCTTTTAACAGCATGTGTGAATGTCCTGAAGGCTTATATACATGTTGTTAAATACATTTTTCTCAGCCTGATAGTCCAGAATTTATAGAAGTTTGTCACAAGTTGAGTCGGCGAATGTGTTTCAGTTCGAATTGGCGTTGTGCCCCTAATTCTTTCCCACATTGTGGGCAAAGAATGGGTAATTTGTTGTAGGAAGAAGAGGAATAGTGTACTAATATTGGTACCAGAAGAACGCGCCTCCGTAGGATGAAGAGGAATGTGGCGCGCTACGCCCCAGTCGGATCATGGAGAATCACATTTAGGTAGATATGGACACCAATTGCGTTAGAGAGCGTCGTACTTTCTGGGCCATCAGGCACTTTCCTATCTTTCACCTACATGATAGGAATTTTTGGTGTGATAACACTTCTAAAAAATGCACCAATTCTGGAGATGGAATGGCCGGCTGAAGGGGTAGGAGGAGGCCGGATTTTTTTCTTTTAACAGCATGTGTGAATATCCTGAAGGCTTATATACATGTTGTTAAATACATTTTTCTCAGCCTGATAGTCCAGAATATATAGAAGTTTGTCTCAAGTTGAGTCGGCGAATGTGTTTCAGTTCGAATTGGCGTTGTGCCCCTAATTCTTTCTCACATTGTGGGCAAAGAATGGGTAATTTGTTGTAGGAAGAAGAGGAATAGTGTACTAATATTGGTACCAGAAGAACGCGCCTCCGTAGGATGAAGAGGAATGTGGCGCGCTACGCCCCAGTCGGATCATGGAGAATCACATTTAGGTAGATATGGACACCAATTGCGTTCGAGAGCGTCGTACTTTCTGGGCCATCAGGCACTTTCCTATCTTTCACCTACATGATAGGAATTTTTGGTGTGATAACACTTCTAAAAAATGCACCAATTCTGGAGATGGAATGGCCGGCTGAAGGGGTAGGAGGAGGCCGGATTTTTTTCTTTTAACAGCATGTGTGAATGTCCTGAAGGCTTATATACATGTTGTTAAATACATTTTTCTCAGCCTGATAGTCCAGAATTTATAGAAGTTTGTCACAAGTTGAGTCGGCGAATGTGTTTCAGTTCGAATTGGCGTTGTGCCCCTAATTCTTTCCCACATTGTGGGCAAATAATGGGTAATTTGTTGTAGGAAGAAGAGGAATAGTGTACTAATATTGGTACCAGAAGAACGCGCCTCCGTAGGATGAAGAATGTGGCGCGCTACGCCCCAGTCGGATCATGGAGAATCACATTTAGGTAGATATGGACACCAATTGCGTTCGAGAGCGTCGTACTTTCTGGGCCATCAGGCACTTTCCTATCTTTCACCTACATGATAGGAATTTTTGGTGTGATAACACTTCTAAAAAATGCACCAATTCTGGAGATGGAATGGCCGGCTGAAGGGGTAGGAGGAGGCCGGATTTTTTTCTTTTAACAGCATGTGTGAATGTCCTGAAGGCTTATATACATGTTGTTAAATACATTTTTTCTCAGCCTGTTAGTCCAGAATATATAGAAGTTTGTCGCATGTTGAGTCGGCGAATGTGTTTTAGTTCGAATTGGCGTTGTGCCCCTAATTCTTTCTCATATTGTGGGCAAAGAATGGGTAATTTGTTGTAGGAAGAAGAGGAATAGTGTACCTCTATTGGTACCAGAAGAACGCGCCTCCGTAGGATGAAGAGGAATGTGGCGCGCTATGCCCCAGTCGGATCATGGAGAATCACATTTAGGTAGATGTGGACACCAATTGCGTTCGAGAGCGTCGTACTTTCTGGGCCATCAGACACTTTCCTATCTTTCACCTACATGATAGGAATTTTTGGTGTGATAACACTTCTAAAAAATTCACCAATTCTGGAGATGGAATGGCCGGCTGAAGGGGTAGGAGGAGGCCGGATTTTTTTCTTTTAACAGCATGTGTGAATATCCTGAAGGCTTATATACATGTTGTTAAATACATTTTTCTCAGCCTGATAGTCCAGAATTTATAGAAGTTTGTCACAAGTTGAGTCGGCGAATGTGTTTCAGTTCGAATTGGCGTTGTGCCCCTAATTCTTTCCCACATTGTGGGCAAAGAATGGGTAATTTCTTGTAGGAAGAAGAGGAATAGTGTACTAATATTGGTACCAGAAGAACGCGCCTCCGTAGGATGAAGAGGAATGTGGCGCGCTACGCCCCAGTCGGATCATGGAGAATCACATTTAGGTAGATATGGGCACCAATTGCGTTCGAGAGCGTCGTACTTTCTGGGCCATCAGGCACTTTCCTATCTTTCACCTACATGATAGGAATTTTTGGTGTGATAACACTTCTAAAAAATGCACCAATTCTGGAGATGGAATGGCCGGCTGAAGGGGTAGGAGGAGGCCGGATTTTTTTCTTTTAACAGCATGTGTGAATGTCCTGAAGGCTTATATACATGTTTTTAAATACATTTTTCTCAGCCTGATAGTCCAGAATATATAGAAGTTTGTCGCACGTTGAGTCGGCAAATGTGTTTTAGTTCGAATTGGCGTTGTGCCCCTAATTCTTTCTCACATTGTGGGCAAAGAATGGGTAATTTCTTGTAGGAAGAAGAGGAATAGTATACTAATATTGGTACCAGAAGAACGCGCCTCCGTAGGATGAAGAGGAATGTGGCGCGCTACGCCCCAGTCGGATCATGGAGAATCAGATTTAGGTAGATATGGACACCAATTGCGTTCGAGAGCGTCGTACTTTCTGGGCCATCAGGCACTTTCCTATCTTTCACCTACATGATAGGAATTTTTGGTGTGATAACACTTCTAAAAAATGCACCAATTCTGGAGATGGAATGGCCGGCTGAAGGGGTAGAAGGAGGCCGGATTTTTTTCTTTTAACAGCATGTGTGAATGTCCTGAAGGCTTATATACATGTTGTTAAATACATTTTTCTCAGCCTGATAGTCCAGAATTTATAGAAGTTTGTCACAAGTTGAGTCGGCGAATGTGTTTCAGTTCGAATTGGCGTTGTGCCCCTAATTCTTTCCCACATTGTGGGCAAAGAATGGGTAATTTGTTGTAGGAAGAAGAGGAATAGTGTACTAATATTGGTACCAGAAGAACGCGCCTCCGTAGGATGAAGAATGTGGCGCGCTACGCCCCAGTCGGATCATGGAGAATCACATTTAGGTAGATATGGACACCAATTGCGTTCGAGAGCGTCGTACTTTCTGGGCCATCAGGCACTTTCCTATCTTTCACCTACATGATAGGAATTTTTGGTGTGATAACACTTCTAAAAAATGCACCAATTCTGGAGATGGAATGGCCGGCTGAAGGGGTAGGAGGAGGCCGGATTTTTTTCTTTTAACAGCATGTGTGAATATCCTGAAGGCTTATATACATGTTGTTAAATACATTTTTCTCAGCCTGATAGTCCAGAATATATAGAAGTTTGTCTCAAGTTGAGTCGGCGAATGTGTTTCAGTTCGAATTGGCGTTGTGCCCCTAATTCTTTCTCACATTGTGGGCAAAGAATGGGTAATTTGTTGTAGGAAGAAGAGGAATAGTGTACTAATATTGGTACCAGAAGAACGCGCCTCCGTAGGATGAAGAGGAATGTGGCGCGCTACGCCCCAGTCGGATCATGGAGAATCACATTTAGGTAGATATGGACACCAATTGCGTTCGAGAGCGTCGTACTTTCTGGGCCATCAGGCACTTTCCTATCTTTCACCTACATGATAGGAATTTTTGGTGTGATAACACTTCTAAAAAATGCACCAATTCTGGAGATGGAATGGCCGGCTGAAGGGGTAGGAGGAGGCCGGATTTTTTTCTTTTAACAGCATGTGTGAATGTCCTGAAGGCTTATATACATGTTGTTAAATACATTTTTCTCAGCCTGATAGTCCAGAATTTATAGAAGTTTGTCACAAGTTGAGTCGGCGAATGTGTTTCAGTTCGAATTGGCGTTGTGCCCCTAATTCTTTCCCACATTGTGGGCAAAGAATGGGTAATTTGTTGTAGGAAGAAGAGGAATAGTGTACTAATATTGGTACCAGAAGAACGCGCCTCCGTAGGATGAAGAATGTGGCGCGCTACGCCCCAGTCGGATCATGGAGAATCACATTTAGGTAGATATGGACACCAATTGCGTTCGAGAGCGTCGTACTTTCTGGGCCATCAGGCACTTTCCTATCTTTCACCTACATGATAGGAATTTTTGGTGTGATAACACTTCTAAAAAATGCACCAATTCTGGAGATGGAATGGCCGGCTGAAGGGGTAGGAGGAGGCCGGATTTTTTTCTTTTAACAGCATGTGTGAATGTCCTGAAGGCTTATATACATGTTGTTAAATACATTTTTTCTCAGCCTGTTAGTCTAGAATATATAGAAGTTTGTCGCATGTTGAGTCGGCGAATGTGTTTTAGTTCGAATTGGCGTTGTGCCCCTAATTCTTTCTCATATTGTGGGCAAAGAATGGGTAATTTGTTGTAGGAAGAAGAGGAATAGTGTACCTCTATTGGTACCAGAAGAACGCGCCTCCGTAGGATGAAGAGGAATGTGGCGCGCTATGCCCCAGTCGGATCATGGAGAATCACATTTAGGTAGATGTGGACACCAATTGCGTTCGAGAGCGTCGTACTTTCTTGGCCATCAGACACTTTCCTATCTTTCACCTACATGATAGGAATTTTTGGTGTGATAACACTTCTAAAAAATTCACCAATTCTGGAGATGGAATGGCCGGCTGAAGGGGTAGGAGGAGGCCGGATTTTTTTCTTTTAACAGCATGTGTGAATATCCTGAAGGCTTATATACATGTTGTTAAATACATTTTTCTCAGCCTGATAGTCCAGAATTTATAGAAGTTTGTCACAAGTTGAGTCGGCGAATGTGTTTCAGTTCGAATTGGCGTTGTGCCCCTAATTCTTTCCCACATTGTGGGCAAAGAATGGGTAATTTCTTGTAGGAAGAAGAGGAATAGTGTACTAATATTGGTACCAGAAGAACGCGCCTCCGTAGGATGAAGAGGAATGTGGCGCGCTACGCCCCAGTCGGATCATGGAGAATCACATTTAGGTAGATATGGGCACCAATTGCGTTCGAGAGCGTCGTACTTTCTGGGCCATCAGGCACTTTCCTATCTTTCACCTACATGATAGGAATTTTTGGTGTGATAACACTTCTAAAAAATGCACCAATTCTGGAGATGGAATGGCCGGCTGAAGGGGTAGGAGGAGGCCGGATTTTTTTCTTTTAACAGCATGTGTGAATGTCCTGAAGGCTTATATACATGTTTTTAAATACATTTTTCTCAGCCTGATAGTCCAGAATATATAGAAGTTTGTCGCACGTTGAGTCGGCAAATGTGTTTTAGTTCGAATTGGCGTTGTGTCCCTAATTCTTTCTCACATTGTGGGCAAAGAATGGGTAATTTCTTGTAGGAAGAAGAGGAATAGTATACTAATATTGGTACCAGAAGAACGCGCCTCCGTAGGATGAAGAGGAATGTGGCGCGCTACGCCCCAGTCGGATCATGGAGAATCAGATTTAGGTAGATATGGACACCAATTGCGTTCGAGAGCGTCGTACTTTCTGGGCCATCAGGCACTTTCCTATCTTTCACCTACATGATAGGAATTTTTGGTGTGATAACACTTCTAAAAAATGCACCAATTCTGGAGATGGAATGGCCGGCTGAAGGGGTAGAAGGAGGCCGGATTTTTTTCTTTTAACAGCATGTGTGAATGTCCTGAAGGCTTACATACATGTTGTTAAATACATTTTTCTCAGCCTGATAGTCCAGAATTTATAGAAGTTTGTCACAAGTTGAGTCGGCGAATGTGTTTCAGTTCGAATTGGCGTTGTGCCCCTAATTCTTTCCCACATTGTGGGCAAAGAATGGGTAATTTGTTGTAGGAAGAAGAGGAATAGTGTACTAATATTGGTACCAGAAGAACGCGCCTCCGTAGGATGAAGAATGTGGCGCGCTACGCCCCAGTCGGATCATGGAGAATCACATTTAGGTAGATATGGACACCAATTGCGTTCGAGAGCGTCGTACTTTCTGGGCCATCAGGCACTTTCCTATCTTTCACCTACATGATAGGAATTTTTGGTGTGATAACACTTCTAAAAAATGCACCAATTCTGGAGATGGAATTGCCGGCTGAAGGGGTAGGAGGAGGCCGGATTTTTTTCTTTTAACAGCATGTGTGAATGTCCTGAAGGCTTATATACATGTTGTTAAATACATTTTTCTCAGCCTGATAGTCCAGAATATATAGAAGTTTGTCGCAAGTTGAGTCGGCGAATGTGTTTCAGTTCGAATTGGCGTTGTGCCCCTAATTCTTTCTCACATTGTGGGCAAAGAATGGGTAATTTGTTGTAGGAAGAAGAGGAATAGTGTACTAATATTGGTACCAGAAGAACGCGCCTCCGTAGGATGAAGAGGAATGTGGCGCGCTACGCCCCAGTCGGATCATGGAGAATCACATTTAGGTAGATATGGACACCAATTGCGTTCGAGAGCGTCGTACTTTCTGGGCCATCAGGCACTTTCCTATCTTTCACCTACATGATAGGAATTTTTGGTGTGATAACACTTCTAAAAAATGCACCAATTCTGGAGATGGAATGGCCGGCTGAAGGGGTAGGAGGAGGCCGGATTTTTTTCTTTTAACAGCATGTGTGAATGTCCTGAAGGCTTATATACATGTTGTTAAATACATTTTTCTCAGCCTGATAGTCCAGAATTTATAGAAGTTTGTCACAAGTTGAGTCTGCGAATGTGTTTCAGTTCGAATTGGCGTTGTGCCCCTAATTCATTCCCACATTGTGGGCAAAGAATGGGTAATTTGTTGTAGGAAGAAGAGGAATAGTGTACTAATATTGGTACCAGAAGAACGCGCCTCCGTAGGATGAAGAATGTGGCGCGCTATGCCCCAGTCGGATCATGGAGAATCACATTTAGGTAGATATGGACACCAATTGCGTTCGAGAGCGTCGTACTTTCTGGGCCATCAGGCACTTTCCTATCTTTCACCTACATGATAGGAATTTTTGGTTTGATAACACTTCTAAAAAATGCACCAATTCTGGAGATGGAATGGCCGGCTGAAGGGGTAGGAGGAGGCCGGATTTTTTTCTTTTAACAGCATGTGTGAATGTCCTGAAGGCTTATATACATGTTGTTAAATACATTTTTCTCAGCCTGATAGTCCAGAATATATAGAAGTTTGTCGCAAGTTGATTCGGCGAATGTGTTTCAGTTCGAATTGGCGTTGTGCCCCTAATTCTTTCTCACATTGTGGGCAAAGAATGGGTAATTTGTTGTAGGAAGAAGAGGAATAGTGTACTAATATTGGTACCAGAAGAACGCGCCTCCGTAGGATGAAGAGGAATGTGGCGCGCTACGCCCCAGTCGGATCATGGAGACTCACATTTAGGTAGATATGGACACCAATTGCGTTCGAGAGCGTCGTACTTTCTGGGCCATCAGGCACTTTCCTATCTTTCACCTACATGATAGGAATTTTTGGTGTGATAACACTTCTAAAAAATGCACCAATTCTGGAGATGGAATGGCCGGCTGAAGGGGTAGAAGGAGGCCGGATTTTTTTCTTTTAACAGCATGTGTGAATGTCCTGAAGGCTTATATACATGTTGTTAAATACATTTTTCTCAGCCTGATAGTCCAGAATTTATAGAAGTTTGTCACAAGTTGAGTCGGCGAATGTGTTTCAGTTCGAATTGGCGTTGTGCCCCTAATTCTTTCCCACATTGTGGGCAAAGAATGGGTAATTTGTTGTAGGAAGAAGAGGAATAGTGTACTAATATTGGTACCAGAAGAACGCGCCTCCGTAGGATGAAGAATGTGGCGCGCTACGCCCCAGTCGGATCATGGAGAATCACATTTAGGTAGATATGGACACCAATTGCGTTCGAGAGCGTCGTACTTTCTGGGCCATCAGGCACTTTCCTATCTTTCACCTACATGATAGGAATTTTTGGTGTGATAACACTTCTAAAAAATGCACCAATTCTGGAGATGGAATGGCCGGCTGAAGGGGTAGGAGGAGGCCGGATTTTTTTCTTTTAACAGCATGTGTGAATGTCCTGAAGGCTTATATACATGTTGTTAAATACATTTTTCTCAGCCTGATAGTCCAGAATTTATAGAAGTTTGTCACAAGTTGAGTCGGCGAATGTGTTTCAGTTCGAATTGGCGTTGTGCCCCTAATTCTTTCCCACATTGTGGGCAAAGAATGGGTAATTTGTTGTAGGAAGAAGAGGAATAGTGTACTAATATTGGTACCAGAAGAACGCGCCTCCGTAGGATGAAGAGGAATGTGGCGCGCTACGCCCCAGTCGGATCATGGAGAATCACATTTAGGTAGATATGGACACCAATTGCGTTCGAGAGCGTCGTACTTTCTGGGCCATCAGGCACTTTCCTATCTTTCACCTACATGATAGGAATTTTTGGTGTGATAACACTTCTAAAAAATGCACCAATTCTGGAGATGGAATGGCCGGCTGAAGGGGTAGGAGGAGGCCGGATTTTTTTCTTTTAACAGCATGTGTGAATGTCCTGAAGGCTTATATACATGTTGTTAAATACATTTTTCTCAGCCTGATAGTCCAGAATTTATAGAAGTTTGTCACAAGTTGAGTCGGCGAATGTGTTTCAGTTCGAATTGGCGTTGTGCCCCTAATTCTTTCTCACATTGTTGGCAAAGAATGGGTAATTTGTTGTAGGAAGAAGAGGAATAGTGTACTAATATTGGTACCAGAAGAACGCGCCTCCGTAGGATAAAGAGGAATGTGGCGCGCTACGCCCCAGTCGGATCATGGAGAATCACATTTAGGTAGATATGGACACCAATTGCGTTCGAGAGCGTCGTACTTTCTGGGCCATCAGGCACTTTCCTATCTTTCACCTACATGATAGGAATTTTTGGTGTGATAACACTTCTAAAAAATGCACCAATTCTGGAGATGGAATGGCCGGCTGAAGGGGTAGGAGGAGGCCGGATTTTTTTCTTTTAACAGCATGTGTGAATGTCCTGAAGGCTTATATACATGTTGTTAAATACATTTTTCTCAGCCTGATAGTCCAGAATATATAGAAGTTTGTCGCAAGTTGAGTCGGCGAATGTGTTTCAGTTCGAATTGGCGTTGTGCCCCTAATTCTTTCTCACATTGTGGGCAAAGAATGGGTAATTTGTTGTAGGAAGAAGAGGAATAGTGTACTAATATTGGTACCAGAAGAACGCGCCTCCGTAGGATGAAGAGGAATGTGGCACGCTACGCCCCAGTCAGATCATGGAGAATCACATTTAGGTAGATATGGACACCAATTGCGTTCGAGAGCGTCGTACTTTCTGGGCCATCAGGCACTTTCCTATCTTTCACCTACATGATAGGAATTTTTGGTGTGATAACACTTCTAAAAAATGCACCAATTCTGGAGATGGAATGGCCGGCTGAAGGGGTAGGAGGAGGCCGGATTTTTTTCTTTTAACAGCATGTGTGAATGCCCTGAAGGCTTACATACATGTTGTTAAATACATTTTTCTCAGCCTGATAGTCCAGAATATATAGAAGTTTGTCGCAAGTTGATTCGGCGAATGTGTTTCAGTTCGAATTGGCGTTGTGCCCCTAATTCTTTCTCACATTGTGGGCAAAGAATGGGTAATTTGTTGTAGGAAGAAGAGGAATAGTGTACTAATATTGGTACCAGAAGAACGCGCCTCCGTAGGATGAAGAGGAATGTGGCGCGCTACGCCCCAGTCGGATCATGGAGAATCAAATTTAGGTAGATATGGACACCAATTGCGTTCGAGAGCGTCGTACTTTCTGGGCCATCAGGCACTTTCCTATCTTTCACCTACTTGATAGGAATTTTTGGTGTGATAACACTTCTAAAAAATGCACCAATTCTGGAGATGGAATGGCCGGCTGAAGGGGTAGGAGGAGGCCGGATTTTTTTCTTTTAACAGCATGTGTGAATGTCCTGAAGGCTTATATACATGTTGTTAAATACATTTTTCTCAGCCTGATAGTCCAGAATTTATAGAAGTTTGTCACAAGTTGAGTCGGCGAATGTGTTTCAGTTCGAATTGGCGTTGTGCCCCTAATTCTTTCCCACATTGTGGGCAAAGAATGGGTAATTTGTTGTAGGAAGAAGAGGAATAGTGTACTAATATTGGTACCAGAAGAACGTGCCTCCGTAGGATGAAGAGGAATGTGGCGCGCTACGCCCCAGTCGGATCATGGAGAATCACATTTAGGTAGATATGGACACCAATTGCGTTCGAGAGCGTCGTACTTTCTGGGCCATCAGGCACTTTCCTATCTTTCACCTACATGATAGGAATTTTTGGTGTGATAACACTTCTAAAAAATGCACCAATTCTGGAGATGGAATGGCCGGCTGAAGGGGTAGGAGGAGGCCGGATTTTTTTCTTTTAACAGCATGTGTGAATGCCCTGAAGGCTTACATACATGTTGTTAAATACATTTTTCTCAGCCTGATAGTCCAGAATATATAGAAGTTTGTCGCAAGTTGATTCGGCGAATGTGTTTCAGTTCGAATTGGCGTTGTGCCCCTAATTCTTTCTCACATTGTGGGCAAAGAATGGGTAATTTGTTGTAGGAAGAAGAGGAATAGTGTACTAATATTGGTACCAGAAGAACGCGCCTCCGTAGGATGAAGAGGAATGTGGCGCGCTACGCCCCAGTCGGATCATGGAGAATCAAATTTAGGTAGATATGGACACCAATTGCGTTCGAGAGCGTCGTACTTTCTGGGCCATCAGGCACTTTCCTATCTTTCACCTACTTGATAGGAATTTTTGGTGTGATAACACTTCTAAAAAATGCACCAATTCTGGAGATGGAATGGCCGGCTGAAGGGGTAGGAGGAGGCCGGATTTTTTTCTTTTAACAGCATGTGTGAATGTCCTGAAGGCTTATATACATGTTGTTAAATACATTTTTCTCAGCCTGATAGTCCAGAATTTATAGAAGTTTGTCACAAGTTGAGTCGGCGAATGTGTTTCAGTTCGAATTGGCGTTGTGCCCCTAATTCTTTCCCACATTGTGGGCAAAGAATGGGTAATTTGTTGTAGGAAGAAGAGGAATAGTGTACTAATATTGGTACCAGAAGAACGTGCCTCCGTAGGATGAAGAGGAATGTGGCGCGCTACGCCCCAGTCGGATCATGGAGAATCACATTTAGGTAGATATGGACACCAATTGCGTTCGAGAGCGTCATACTTTCTGGGCCATCAGGCACTTTCCTATCTTTCACCTACATGATAGGAATTTTTGGTGTGATAACACTTCTAAAAAATGCACCAATTCTGGAGATGGAATGGCCGGCTGAAGGGGTAGGAGGAGGCCGGATTTTTTTCTTTTAACAGCATGTGTGAATGTCCTGAAGGCTTATATACATGTTGTTAAATACATTTTTCTCAGCCTGATAGTCCAGAATTTATAGAAGTTTGTCACAAGTTGAGTCGGCGAATGTGTTTCAGTTCGAATTGGCGTTGTGCCCCTAATTCTTTCCCACATTGTGGGCAAAGAATGGGTAATTTGTTGTAGGAAGAAGAGGAATAGTGTACTAATATTGGTACCAGAAGAACGCGCCTCCGTAGGATGAAGAATGTGGCGCGCTACGCCCCAGTCGGATCATGGAGAATCACATTTAGGTAGATATGGACACCAATTGCGTTCGAGAGCGTCGTACTTTCTGGGCCATCAGGCACTTTCCTATCTTTCACCTACATGATAGGAATTTTTGGTGTGATAACACTTCTAAAAAATGCACCAATTCTGGAGATGGAATGGCCGGCTGAAGGGGTAGGAGGAGGCCGGATTTTTTTCTTTTAACAGCATGTGTGAATGTCCTGAAGGCTTATATACATGTTGTTAAATACATTTTTTCTCAGCCTGTTAGTCCAGAATATATAGAAGTTTGTCGCATGTTGAGTCGGCGAATGTGTTTTAGTTCGAATTGGCGTTGTGCCCCTAATTCTTTCTCATATTGTGGGCAAAGAATGGGTAATTTGTTGTAGGAAGAAGAGGAATAGTGTACCTCTATTGGTACCAGAAGAACGCGCCTCCGTAGGATGAAGAGGAATGTGGCGCGCTATGCCCCAGTCGGATCATGGAGAATCACATTTAGGTAGATGTGGACACCAATTGCGTTCGAGAGCGTCGTACTTTCTGGGCCATCAGACACTTTCCTATCTTTCACCTACATGATAGGAATTTTTGGTGTGATAACACTTCTAAAAAATTCACCAATTCTGGAGATGGAATGGCCGGCTGAAGGGGTAGGAGGAGGCCGGATTTTTTTCTTTTAACAGCATGTGTGAATATCCTGAAGGCTTATATACATGTTGTTAAATACATTTTTCTCAGCCTGATAGTCCAGAATTTATAGAAGTTTGTCACAAGTTGAGTCGGCGAATGTGTTTCAGTTCGAATTGGCGTTGTGCCCCTAATTCTTTCCCACATTGTGGGCAAAGAATGGGTAATTTCTTGTAGGAAGAAGAGGAATAGTGTACTAATATTGGTACCAGAAGAACGCGCCTCCGTAGGATGAAGAGGAATGTGGCGCGCTACGCCCCAGTCGGATCATGGAGAATCACATTTAGGTAGATATGGGCACCAATTGCGTTCGAGAGCGTCGTACTTTCTGGGCCATCAGGCACTTTCCTATCTTTCACCTACATGATAGGAATTTTTGGTGTGATAACACTTCTAAAAAATGCACCAATTCTGGAGATGGAATGGCCGGCTGAAGGGGTAGGAGGAGGCCGGATTTTTTTCTTTTAACAGCATGTGTGAATGTCCTGAAGGCTTATATACATGTTTTTAAATACATTTTTCTCAGCCTGATAGTCCAGAATATATAGAAGTTTGTCGCACGTTGAGTCGGCAAATGTGTTTTAGTTCGAATTGGCGTTGTGCCCCTAATTCTTTCTCACATTGTGGGCAAAGAATGGGTAATTTCTTGTAGGAAGAAGAGGAATAGTATACTAATATTGGTACCAGAAGAACGCGCCTCCGTAGGATGAAGAGGAATGTGGCGCGCTACGCCCCAGTCGGATCATGGAGAATCAGATTTAGGTAGATATGGACACCAATTGCGTTCGAGAGCGTCGTACTTTCTGGGCCATCAGGCACTTTCCTATCTTTCACCTACATGATAGGAATTTTTGGTGTGATAACACTTCTAAAAAATGCACCAATTCTGGAGATGGAATGGCCGGCTGAAGGGGTAGAAGGAGGCCGGATTTTTTTCTTTTAACAGCATGTGTGAATGTCCTGAAGGCTTATATACATGTTGTTAAATACATTTTTCTCAGCCTGATAGTCCAGAATTTATAGAAGTTTGTCACAAGTTGAGTCGGCGAATGTGTTTCAGTTCGAATTGGCGTTGTGCCCCTAATTCTTTCCCACATTGTGGGCAAAGAATGGGTAATTTGTTGTAGGAAGAAGAGGAATAGTGTACTAATATTGGTACCAGAAGAACGCGCCTCCGTAGGATGAAGAATGTGGCGCGCTACGCCCCAGTCGGATCATGGAGAATCACATTTAGGTAGATATGGACACCAATTGCGTTCGAGAGCGTCGTACTTTCTGGGCCATCAGGCACTTTCCTATCTTTCACCTACATGATAGGAATTTTTGGTGTGATAACACTTCTAAAAAATGCACCAATTCTGGAGATGGAATGGCCGGCTGAAGGGGTAGGAGGAGGCCGGATTTTTTTCTTTTAACAGCATGTGTGAATGTCCTGAAGGCTTATATACATGTTGTTAAATACATTTTTCTCAGCCTGATAGTCCAGAATATATAGAAGTTTGTCGCAAGTTGAGTCGGCGAATGTGTTTCAGTTCGAATTGGCGTTGTGCCCCTAATTCTTTCTCACATTGTGGGCAAAGAATGGGTAATTTGTTGTAGGAAGAAGAGGAATAGTGTACTAATATTGGTACCAGAAGAACGCGCCTCCGTAGGATGAAGAGGAATGTGGCGCGCTACGCCCCAGTCGGATCATGGAGAATCACATTTAGGTAGATATGGACACCAATTGCGTTCGAGAGCGTCGTACTTTCTGGGCCATCAGGCACTTTCCTATCTTTCACCTACATGATAGGAATTTTTGGTGTGATAACACTTCTAAAAAATGCACCAATTCTGGAGATGGAATGGCCGGCTGAAGGGGTAGGAGGAGGCCGGATTTTTTTCTTTTAACAGCATGTGTGAATGTCCTGAGGGCTTATATACATGTTGTTAAATACATTTTTCTCAGCCTGATAGTCCAGAATTTATAGAAGTTTGTCACAAGTTGAGTCGGCGAATGTGTTTCAGTTCGAATTGGCGTTGTGCCCCTAATTCTTTCCCACATTGTGGGCAAAGAATGGGTAATTTGTTGTAGGAAGAAGAGGAATAGTGTACTAATATTGGTACCAGAAGAACGCGCCTCCGTAGGATGAAGAATGTGGCGCGCTACGCCCCAGCCGGATCATGGAGAATCACATTTAGGTAGATATGGACACCAATTGCGTTCGAGAGCGTCGTACTTTCTGGGCCATCAGGCACTTTCCTATCTTTCACCTACATGATAGGAATTTTTGGTGTGATAACACTTCTAAAAAATGCACCAATTCTGGAGATGGAATGGCCGGCTGAAGGGGTAGGAGGAGGCCGGATTTTTTTCTTTTAACAGCATGTGTGAATGTCCTGAAGGCTTATATACATGTTGTTAAATACATTTTTTCTCAGCCTGTTAGTCCAGAATATATAGAAGTTTGTCGCATGTTGAGTCGGCGAATGTGTTTTAGTTCGAATTGGCGTTGTGCCCCTAATTCTTTCTCATATTGTGGGCAAAGAATGGGTAATTTGTTGTAGGAAGAAGAGGAATAGTGTACCTCTATTGGTACCAGAAGAACGCGCCTCCGTAGGATGAAGAGGAATGTGGCGCGCTATGCCCCAGTCGGATCATGGAGAATCACATTTAGGTAGATGTGGACACCAATTGCGTTCGAGAGCGTCGTACTTTCTGGGCCATCAGACACTTTCCTATCTTTCACCTACATGATAGGAATTTTTGGTGTGATAACACTTCTAAAAAATTCACCAATTCTGGAGATGGAATGGCCGGCTGAAGGGGTAGGAGGAGGCCGGATTTTTTTCTTTTAACAGCATGTGTGAATGTCCTGAAGGCTTATATACATGTTGTTAAATACATTTTTTCTCAGCCTGTTAGTCCAGAATATATAGAAGTTTGTCGCATGTTGAGTCGGCGAATGTGTTTTAGTTCGAATTGGCGTTGTGCCCCTAATTCTTTCTCATATTGTGGGCAAAGAATGGGTAATTTGTTGTAGGAAGAAGAGGAATAGTGTACCTCTATTGGTACCAGAAGAACGCGCCTCCGTAGGATGAAGAGGAATGTGGCGCGCTATGCCCCAGTCGGATCATGGAGAATCACATTTAGGTAGATGTGGACACCAATTGCGTTCGAGAGCGTCGTACTTTCTGGGCCATCAGACACTTTCCTATCTTTCACCTACATGATAGGAATTTTTGGTGTGATAACACTTCTAAAAAATTCACCAATTCTGGAGATGGAATGGCCGGCTGAAGGGGTAGGAGGAGGCCGGATTTTTTTCTTTTAACACCATGTGTGAATATCCTGAAGGCTTATATACATGTTGTTAAATACATTTTTCTCAGCCTGATAGTCCAGAATTGATAGAAGTTTGTCACAAGTTGAGTCGGCGAATGTGTTTCAGTTCGAATTGGCGTTGTGCCCCTAATTCTTTCCCACATTGTGGGCAAAGAATGGGTAATTTCTTGTAGGAAGAAGAGGAATAGTGTACTAATATTGGTACCAGAAGAACGCGCCTCCGTAGGATGAAGAGGAATGTGGCGCGCTACGCCCCAGTCGGATCATGGAGAATCACATTTAGGTAGATATGGGCACCAATTGCGTTCGAGAGCGTCATACTTTCTGGGCCATCAGGCACTTTCCTATCTTTCACCTACATGATAGGAATTTTTGGTGTGATAACACTTCTAAAAAATGCACCAATTCTGGAGATGGAATGGCCGGCTGAAGGGGTAGGAGGAGGCCGGATTTTTTTCTTTTAACAGCATGTGTGAATGTCCTGAAGGCTTATATACATGTTTTTAAATACATTTTTCTCAGCCTGATAGTCCAGAATATATAGAAGTTTGTCGCACGTTGAGTCGGCAAATGTGTTTTAGTTCGAATTGGCGTTGTGCCCCTAATTCTTTCTCACATTGTGGGCAAAGAATGGGTAATTTCTTGTAGGAAGAAGAGGAATAGTATACTAATATTGGTACCAGAAGAACGCGCCTCCGTAGGATGAAGAGGAATGTGGCGCGCTACGCCCCAGTCGGATCATGGAGAATCAGATTTAGGTAGATATGGACACCAATTGCGTTCGAGAGCGTCGTACTTTCTGGGCCATCAGGCACTTTCCTATCTTTCACCTACATGATAGGAATTTTTGGTGTGATAACACTTCTAAAAAATGCACCAATTCTGGAGATGGAATGGCCGGCTGAAGGGGTAGAAGGAGGCCGGATTTTTTTCTTTTAACAGCATGTGTGAATGTCCTGAAGGCTTATATACATGTTGTTAAATACATTTTTCTCAGCCTGATAGTCCAGAATTTATAGAAGTTTGTCACAAGTTGAGTCGGCGAATGTGTTTCAGTTCGAATTGGCGTTGTGCCCCTAATTCTTTCCCACATTGTGGGCAAAGAATGGGTAATTTGTTGTAGGAAGAAGAGGAATAGTGTACTAATATTGGTACCAGAAGAACGCGCCTCCGTAGGATGAAGAATGTGGCGCGCTACGCCCCAGTCGGATCATGGAGAATCACATTTAGGTAGATATGGACACCAATTGCGTTCGAGAGCGTCGTACTTTCTGGGCCATCAGGCACTTTCCTATCTTTCACCTACATGATAGGAATTTTTGGTGTGATAACACTTCTAAAAAATGCACCAATTCTGGAGATGGAATGGCCGGCTGAAGGGGTAGGAGGAGGCCGGATTTTTTTCTTTTAACAGCATGTGTGAATATCCTGAAGGCTTATATACATGTTGTTAAATACATTTTTCTCAGCCTGATAGTCCAGAATATATAGAAGTTTGTCTCAAGTTGAGTCGGCGAATGTGTTTCAGTTCGAATTGGCGTTGTGCCCCTAATTCTTTCTCACATTGTGGGCAAAGAATGGGTAATTTGTTGTAGGAAGAAGAGGAATAGTGTACTAATATTGGTACCAGAAGAACGCGCCTCCGTAGGATGAAGAGGAATGTGGCGCGCTACGCCCCAGTCGGATCATGGAGAATCACATTTAGGTAGATATGGACACCAATTGCGTTCGAGAGCGTCGTACTTTCTGGGCCATCAGGCACTTTCCTATCTTTCACCTACATGATAGGAATTTTTGGTGTGATAACATTTCTAAAAAATGCACCAATTCTGGAGATGGAATGGCCGGCTGAAGGGGTAGGAGGAGGCCGGATTTTTTTCTTTTAACAGCATGTGTGAATGTCCTGAAGGCTTATATACATGTTGTTAAATACATTTTTCTCAGCCTGATAGTCCAGAATTTATAGAAGTTTGTCACAAGTTGAGTCGGCGAATGTGTTTCAGTTCGAATTGGCGTTGTGCCCCTAATTCTTTCCCACATTGTGGGCAAAGAATGGGTAATTTGTTGTAGGAAGAAGAGGAATAGTGTACTAATATTGGTACCAGAAGAACGCGCCTCCGTAGGATGAAGAATGTGGCGCGCTACGCCCCAGTCGGATCATGGAGAATCACATTTAGGTAGATATGGACACCAATTGCGTTCGAGAGCGTCGTACTTTCTGGGCCATCAGGCACTTTCCTATCTTTCACCTACATGATAGGAATTTTTGGTGTGATAACACTTCTAAAAAATGCACCAATTCTGGAGATGGAATGGCCGGCTGAAGGGGTAGGAGGAGGCCGGATTTTTTTCTTTTAACAGCATGTGTGAATGTCCTGAAGGCTTATATACATGTTGTTAAATACATTTTTTCTCAGCCTGTTAGTCTAGAATATATAGAAGTTTGTCGCATGTTGAGTCGGCGAATGTGTTTTAGTTCGAATTGGCGTTGTGCCCCTAATTCTTTCTCATATTGTGGGCAAAGAATGGGTAATTTGTTGTAGGAAGAAGAGGAATAGTGTACCTCTATTGGTACCAGAAGAACGCGCCTCCGTAGGATGAAGAGGAATGTGGCGCGCTATGCCCCAGTCGGATCATGGAGAATCACATTTAGGTAGATGTGGACACCAATTGCGTTCGAGAGCGTCGTACTTTCTTGGCCATCAGACACTTTCCTATCTTTCACCTACATGATAGGAATTTTTGGTGTGATAACACTTCTAAAAAATTCACCAATTCTGGAGATGGAATGGCCGGCTGAAGGGGTAGGAGGAGGCCGGATTTTTTTCTTTTAACAGCATGTGTGAATATCCTGAAGGCTTATATACATGTTGTTAAATACATTTTTCTCAGCCTGATAGTCCAGAATTTATAGAAGTTTGTCACAAGTTGAGTCGGCGAATGTGTTTCAGTTCGAATTGGCGTTGTGCCCCTAATTCTTTCCCACATTGTGGGCAAAGAATGGGTAATTTCTTGTAGGAAGAAGAGGAATAGTGTACTAATATTGGTACCAGAAGAACGCGCCTCCGTAGGATGAAGAGGAATGTGGCGCGCTACGCCCCAGTCGGATCATGGAGAATCACATTTAGGTAGATATGGGCACCAATTGCGTTCGAGAGCGTCGTACTTTCTGGGCCATCAGGCACTTTCCTATCTTTCACCTACATGATAGGAATTTTTGGTGTGATAACACTTCTAAAAAATGCACCAATTCTGGAGATGGAATGGCCGGCTGAAGGGGTAGGAGGAGGCCGGATTTTTTTCTTTTAACAGCATGTGTGAATATCCTGAAGGCTTATATACATGTTGTTAAATACATTTTTCTCAGCCTGATAGTCCAGAATATATAGAAGTTTGTCGCACGTTGAGTCGGCAAATGTGTTTTAGTTCGAATTGGCGTTGTGTCCCTAATTCTTTCTCACATTGTGGGCAAAGAATGGGTAATTTCTTGTAGGAAGAAGAGGAATAGTATACTAATATTGGTACCAGAAGAACGCGCCTCCGTAGGATGAAGAGGAATGTGGCGCGCTACGCCCCAGTCGGATCATGGAGAATCAGATTTAGGTAGATATGGACACCAATTGCGTTCGAGAGCGTCGTACTTTCTGGGCCATCAGGCACTTTCCTATCTTTCACCTACATGATAGGAATTTTTGGTGTGATAACACTTCTAAAAAATGCACCAATTCTGGAGATGGAATGGCCGGCTGAAGGGGTAGAAGGAGGCCGGATTTTTTTCTTTTAACAGCATGTGTGAATGTCCTGAAGGCTTATATACATGTTGTTAAATACATTTTTCTCAGCCTGATAGTCCAGAATTTATAGAAGTTTGTCACAAGTTGAGTCGGCGAATGTGTTTCAGTTCGAATTGGCGTTGTGCCCCTAATTCTTTCCCACATTGTGGGCAAAGAATGGGTAATTTGTTGTAGGAAGAAGAGGAATAGTGTACTAATATTGGTACCAGAAGAACGCGCCTCCGTAGGATGAAGAATGTGGCGCGCTACGCCCCAGTCGGATCATGGAGAATCACATTTAGGTAGATATGGACACCAATTGCGTTCGAGAGCGTCGTACTTTCTGGGCCATCAGGCACTTTCCTATCTTTCACCTACATGATAGGAATTTTTGGTGTGATAACACTTCTAAAAAATGCACCAATTCTGGAGATGGAATGGCCGGCTGAAGGGGTAGGAGGAGGCCGGATTTTTTTCTTTTAACAGCATGTGTGAATATCCTGAAGGCTTATATACATGTTGTTAAATACATTTTTCTCAGCCTGATAGTCCAGAATATATAGAAGTTTGTCTCAAGTTGAGTCGGCGAATGTGTTTCAGTTCGAATTGGCGTTGTGCCCCTAATTCTTTCTCACATTGTGGGCAAAGAATGGGTAATTTGTTGTAGGAAGAAGAGGAATAGTGTACTAATATTGGTACCAGAAGAACGCGCCTCCGTAGGATGAAGAGGAATGTGGCGCGCTACGCCCCAGTCGGATCATGGAGAATCACATTTAGGTAGATATGGACACCAATTGCGTTCGAGAGCGTCGTACTTTCTGGGCCATCAGGCACTTTCCTATCTTTCACCTACATGATAGGAATTTTTGGTGTGATAACACTTCTAAAAAATGCACCAATTCTGGAGATGGAATGGCCGGCTGAAGGGGTAGGAGGAGGCCGGATTTTTTTCTTTTAACAGCATGTGTGAATGTCCTGAAGGCTTATATACATGTTGTTAAATACATTTTTCTCAGCCTGATAGTCCAGAATTTATAGAAGTTTGTCACAAGTTGAGTCGGCGAATGTGTTTCAGTTCGAATTGGCGTTGTGCCCCTAATTCTTTCCCACATTGTGGGCAAAGAATGGGTAATTTGTTGTAGGAAGAAGAGGAATAGTGTACTAATATTGGTACCAGAAGAACGCGCCTCCGTAGGATGAAGAATGTGGCGCGCTACGCCCCAGTCGGATCATGGAGAATCACATTTAGGTAGATATGGACACCAATTGCGTTCGAGAGCGTCGTACTTTCTGGGCCATCAGGCACTTTCCTATCTTTCACCTACATGATAGGAATTTTTGGTGTGATAACACTTCTAAAAAATGCACCAATTCTGGAGATGGAATGGCCGGCTGAAGGGGTAGGAGGAGGCCGGATTTTTTTCTTTTAACAGCATGTGTGAATGTCCTGAAGGCTTATATACATGTTGTTAAATACATTTTTTCTCAGCCTGTTAGTCTAGAATATATAGAAGTTTGTCGCATGTTGAGTCGGCGAATGTGTTTTAGTTCGAATTGGCGTTGTGCCCCTAATTCTTTCTCATATTGTGGGCAAAGAATGGGTAATTTGTTGTAGGAAGAAGAGGAATAGTGTACCTCTATTGGTACCAGAAGAACGCGCCTCCGTAGGATGAAGAGGAATGTGGCGCGCTATGCCCCAGTCGGATCATGGAGAATCACATTTAGGTAGATGTGGACACCAATTGCGTTCGAGAGCGTCGTACTTTCTTGGCCATCAGACACTTTCCTATCTTTCACCTACATGATAGGAATTTTTGGTGTGATAACACTTCTAAAAAATTCACCAATTCTGGAGATGGAATGGCCGGCTGAAGGGGTAGGAGGAGGCCGGATTTTTTTCTTTTAACAGCATGTGTGAATATCCTGAAGGCTTATATACATGTTGTTAAATACATTTTTCTCAGCCTGATAGTCCAGAATTTATAGAAGTTTGTCACAAGTTGAGTCGGCGAATGTGTTTCAGTTCGAATTGGCGTTGTGCCCCTAATTCTTTCCCACATTGTGGGCAAAGAATGGGTAATTTCTTGTAGGAAGAAGAGGAATAGTGTACTAATATTGGTACCAGAAGAACGCGCCTCCGTAGGATGAAGAGGAATGTGGCGCGCTACGCCCCAGTCGGATCATGGAGAATCACATTTAGGTAGATATGGGCACCAATTGCGTTCGAGAGCGTCGTACTTTCTGGGCCATCAGGCACTTTCCTATCTTTCACCTACATGATAGGAATTTTTGGTGTGATAACACTTCTAAAAAATGCACCAATTCTGGAGATGGAATGGCCGGCTGAAGGGGTAGGAGGAGGCCGGATTTTTTTCTTTTAACAGCATGTGTGAATGTCCTGAAGGCTTATATACATGTTTTTAAATACATTTTTCTCAGCCTGATAGTCCAGAATATATAGAAGTTTGTCGCACGTTGAGTCGGCAAATGTGTTTTAGTTCGAATTGGCGTTGTGTCCCTAATTCTTTCTCACATTGTGGGCAAAGAATGGGTAATTTCTTGTAGGAAGAAGAGGAATAGTATACTAATATTGGTACCAGAAGAACGCGCCTCCGTAGGATGAAGAGGAATGTGGCGCGCTACGCCCCAGTCGGATCATGGAGAATCAGATTTAGGTAGATATGGACACCAATTGCGTTCGAGAGCGTCGTACTTTCTGGGCCATCAGGCACTTTCCTATCTTTCACCTACATGATAGGAATTTTTGGTGTGATAACACTTCTAAAAAATGCACCAATTCTGGAGATGGAATGGCCGGCTGAAGGGGTAGAAGGAGGCCGGATTTTTTTCTTTTAACAGCATGTGTGAATGTCCTGAAGGCTTATATACATGTTGTTAAATACATTTTTCTCAGCCTGATAGTCCAGAATTTATAGAAGTTTGTCACAAGTTGAGTCGGCGAATGTGTTTCAGTTCGAATTGGCGTTGTGCCCCTAATTCTTTCCCACATTGTGGGCAAAGAATGGGTAATTTGTTGTAGGAAGAAGAGGAATAGTGTACTAATATTGGTACCAGAAGAACGCGCCTCCGTAGGATGAAGAATGTGGCGCGCTACGCCCCAGTCGGATCATGGAGAATCACATTTAGGTAGATATGGACACCAATTGCGTTCGAGAGCGTCGTACTTTCTGGGCCATCAGGCACTTTCCTATCTTTCACCTACATGATAGGAATTTTTGGTGTGATAACACTTCTAAAAAATGCACCAATTCTGGAGATGGAATTGCCGGCTGAAGGGGTAGGAGGAGGCCGGATTTTTTTCTTTTAACAGCATGTGTGAATGTCCTGAAGGCTTATATACATGTTGTTAAATACATTTTTCTCAGCCTGATAGTCCAGAATATATAGAAGTTTGTCGCAAGTTGAGTCGGCGAATGTGTTTCAGTTCGAATTGGCGTTGTGCCCCTAATTCTTTCTCACATTGTGGGCAAAGAATGGGTAATTTGTTGTAGGAAGAAGAGGAATAGTGTACTAATATTGGTACCAGAAGAACGCGCCTCCGTAGGATGAAGAGGAATGTGGCGCGCTACGCCCCAGTCGGATCATGGAGAATCACATTTAGGTAGATATGGACACCAATTGCGTTCGAGAGCGTCGTACTTTCTGGGCCATCAGGCACTTTCCTATCTTTCACCTACATGATAGGAATTTTTGGTGTGATAACACTTCTAAAAAATGCACCAATTCTGGAGATGGAATGGCCGGCTGAAGGGGTAGGAGGAGGCCGGATTTTTTTCTTTTAACAGCATGTGTGAATGTCCTGAAGGCTTATATACATGTTGTTAAATACATTTTTCTCAGCCTGATAGTCCAGAATTTATAGAAGTTTGTCACAAGTTGAGTCTGCGAATGTGTTTCAGTTCGAATTGGCGTTGTGCCCCTAATTCATTCCCACATTGTGGGCAAAGAATGGGTAATTTGTTGTAGGAAGAAGAGGAATAGTGTACTAATATTGGTACCAGAAGAACGCGCCTCCGTAGGATGAAGAATGTGGCGCGCTACGCCCCAGTCGGATCATGGAGAATCACATTTAGGTAGATATGGACACCAATTGCGTTCGAGAGCGTCGTACTTTCTGGGCCATCAGGCACTTTCCTATCTTTCACCTACATGATAGGAATTTTTGGTGTGATAACACTTCTAAAAAATGCACCAATTCTGGAGATGGAATGGCCGGCTGAAGGGGTAGGAGGAGGCCGGATTTTTTTCTTTTAACAGCATGTGTGAATATCCTGAAGGCTTATATACATGTTGTTAAATACATTTTTCTCAGCCTGATAGTCCAGAATATATAGAAGTTTGTCTCAAGTTGAGTCGGCGAATGTGTTTCAGTTCGAATTGGCGTTGTGCCCCTAATTCTTTCTCACATTGTGGGCAAAGAATGGGTAATTTGTTGTAGGAAGAAGAGGAATAGTGTACTAATATTGGTACCAGAAGAACGCGCCTCCGTAGGATGAAGAGGAATGTGGCGCGCTACGCCCCAGTCGGATCATGGAGAATCACATTTAGGTAGATATGGACACCAATTGCGTTCGAGAGCGTCGTACTTTCTGGGCCATCAGGCACTTTCCTATCTTTCACCTACATGATAGGAATTTTTGGTGTGATAACACTTCTAAAAAATGCACCAATTCTGGAGATGGAATGGCCGGCTGAAGGGGTAGGAGGAGGCCGGATTTTTTTCTTTTAACAGCATGTGTGAATGTCCTGAAGGCTTATATACATGTTGTTAAATACATTTTTCTCAGCCTGATAGTCCAGAATTTATAGAAGTTTGTCACAAGTTGAGTCTGCGAATGTGTTTCAGTTCGAATTGGCGTTGTGCCCCTAATTCATTCCCACATTGTGGGCAAAGAATGGGTAATTTGTTGTAGGAAGAAGAGGAATAGTGTACTAATATTGGTACCAGAAGAACGCGCCTCCGTAGGATGAAGAATGTGGCGCGCTACGCCCCAGTCGGATCATGGAGAATCACATTTAGGTAGATATGGACACCAATTGCGTTCGAGAGCGTCGTACTTTCTGGGCCATCAGGCACTTTCCTATCTTTCACCTACATGATAGGAATTTTTGGTGTGATAACACTTCTAAAAAATGCACCAATTCTGGAGATGGAATGGCCGGCTGAAGGGGTAGGAGGAGGCCGGATTTTTTTCTTTTAACAGCATGTGTGAATATCCTGAAGGCTTATATACATGTTGTTAAATACATTTTTCTCAGCCTGATAGTCCAGAATATATAGAAGTTTGTCTCAAGTTGAGTCGGCGAATGTGTTTCAGTTCGAATTGGCGTTGTGCCCCTAATTCTTTCTCACATTGTGGGCAAAGAATGGGTAATTTGTTGTAGGAAGAAGAGGAATAGTGTACTAATATTGGTACCAGAAGAACGCGCCTCCGTAGGATGAAGAGGAATGTGGCGCGCTACGCCCCAGTCGGATCATGGAGAATCACATTTAGGTAGATATGGACACCAATTGCGTTCGAGAGCGTCGTACTTTCTGGGCCATCAGGCACTTTCCTATCTTTCACCTACATGATAGGAATTTTTGGTGTGATAACACTTCTAAAAAATGCACCAATTCTGGAGATGGAATGGCCGGCTGAAGGGGTAGGAGGAGGCCGGATTTTTTTCTTTTAACAGCATGTGTGAATGTCCTGAAGGCTTATATACATGTTGTTAAATACATTTTTCTCAGCCTGATAGTCCAGAATTTATAGAAGTTTGTCACAAGTTGAGTCGGCGAATGTGTTTCAGTTCGAATTGGCGTTGTGCCCCTAATTCTTTCCCACATTGTGGGCAAAGAATGGGTAATTTGTTGTAGGAAGAAGAGGAATAGTGTACTAATATTGGTACCAGAAGAACGCGCCTCCGTAGGATGAAGAATGTGGCGCGCTACGCCCCAGTCGGATCATGGAGAATCACATTTAGGTAGATATGGACACCAATTGCGTTCGAGAGCGTCGTACTTTCTGGGCCATCAGGCACTTTCCTATCTTTCACCTACATGATAGGAATTTTTGGTGTGATAACACTTCTAAAAAATGCACCAATTCTGGAGATGGAATGGCCGGCTGAAGGGGTAGGAGGAGGCCGGATTTTTTTCTTTTAACAGCATGTGTGAATGTCCTGAAGGCTTATATACATGTTGTTAAATACATTTTTTCTCAGCCTGTTAGTCTAGAATATATAGAAGTTTGTCGCATGTTGAGTCGGCGAATGTGTTTTAGTTCGAATTGGCGTTGTGCCCCTAATTCTTTCTCATATTGTGGGCAAAGAATGGGTAATTTGTTGTAGGAAGAAGAGGAATAGTGTACCTCTATTGGTACCAGAAGAACGCGCCTCCGTAGGATGAAGAGGAATGTGGCGCGCTATGCCCCAGTCGGATCATGGAGAATCACATTTAGGTAGATGTGGACACCAATTGCGTTCGAGAGCGTCGTACTTTCTTGGCCATCAGACACTTTCCTATCTTTCACCTACATGATAGGAATTTTTTGGTGTGATAACACTTCTAAAAAATTCACCAATTCTGGGAGATGGAATGGCCGGCTGAAGGGGTAGGAGGAGGCCGGATTTTTTTCTTTTAACAGCATGTGTGAATATCCTGAAGGCTTATATACATGTTGTTAAATACATTTTTCTCAGCCTGATAGTCCAGAATTTATAGAAGTTTGTCACAAGTTGAGTCGGCGAATGTGTTTCAGTTCGAATTGGCGTTGTGCCCCTAATTCTTTCCCACATTGTGGGCAAAGAATGGGTAATTTCTTGTAGGAAGAAGAGGAATAGTGTACTAATATTGGTACCAGAAGAACGCGCCTCCGTAGGATGAAGAGGAATGTGGCGCGCTACGCCCCAGTCGGATCATGGAGAATCACATTTAGGTAGATATGGGCACCAATTGCGTTCGAGAGCGTCGTACTTTCTGGGCCATCAGGCACTTTCCTATCTTTCACCTACATGATAGGAATTTTTGGTGTGATAACACTTCTAAAAAATGCACCAATTCTGGAGATGGAATGGCCGGCTGAAGGGGTAGGAGG